>NC_056750.1:797772590-797815090 GCF_019279795.1 Protopterus annectens
CGTAAGAAATATAAATAAATAAATAAATAAAATGGCCAAGCTGCACACCCTGCTTTATAATGTGATATTATGCTGTTTCAATAAATCATTAGCTTAATACCAGTATCACAGTGTACCATACAGTCTAATATGTGCATGTAAAGCAGCTGTACAGGAAAGAGTACATTAAGAGTAGCATAGCAACTAATGGTTTCTACCTCACAACTCCAGGGTCTACGGTTCACTACTGACCTCTACATACAGTTTCTGAGTATTTTATGTTCTGTTAGTATCTTCATGTGTTTTCACCACTTAGTATAATTTCCTCCCACTAAAATGTTATTTGATGGTTATTCTAAGCTTCACATTTATAGTGCTTTGATATTGTCCTAATGGCTCAGATTGTGGTTGATCTAACATTCCAATGTGTATTGCATTGGTATTGTCCTCATGGCTCAGATTGTGGTTGCTCTAACATTCCAGTTTATATTGCTTTGATATTATCCTTATGTCTCAGATTGTGATTGTTCTAACATTTCCATTTATATTGCTTTGATATTGTCCTTATGGCTCAGACTGTGGTTGCTCTAACATTCCCATTTGTATTTCATTGATATTGTCCTTATGGCTCAGATTGTGGTTGCTGTAACATTCCCATTTGTATTTCACTGATATTGTCCTTATGGCTCAGAGTGTGGTTGCTCTTATATTCCCATTTATATTACATTGATATTGTCCTTATGGCTCAGATTGTGGTTGATCTAACATTCCCATTTGTATTGCATTGATATTGTCCTTATGGCTCAGACTGTGGTTGCTCTAACATTCCCATTTGTATTTCATTGATATTGTCCTTATGGCTCAGATTGTGGTTGTTCTAACATTTCCATTTATATTGCTTTGATATTGTCATTATGGTTCAGATTGTGGTTGCTCTAACATTCCCATTTGTATTTCATTGACATTATCCTTATGGCTCAGATTGTGGTTGCTCTCATATTCCCATTTGTATTGCATTGATATTGTCGTTATGGTTCAGATTGTGGTTGCTCTAACATTTCCATTTGTATTTCATTGATATTCTCCTTATGATTCAGATTGTGGTTGCTCTAACATTCCCTTTGGTATTTCATTGATATTGTCCTTATGGCTCAGACTGTGGTTGCTCTAACATTCCCATTGTATTTCATTGATATTATCCTTATGGCTCAGACTGTGGTTGCTCTAACATTCCCATTTGTATTTCATTGATATTGTCCTTATGGCTCAGACTGTGGTTGCTCTAACATTCCCATTTGTATTTCATTGATATTGTCCTTATGGCTCAGATTGTGGTTGCTTTAACATTCCCATTTGTATTTCACTGATATTGTCCTTATGGCTCAGATTGTGGTTGTTCTAACATTCCCATTTATATTGCATTGATATTGTCCTTATAGCTCACATTGTGATTTAAAAAAGGTCTAAGAACTATTAGTTCACTTACTTAAACAAGCAAATACACTACAATTAATTGTCTTAAAAAATTCTGTGAGTTCTTTTTGAAGCATTGTGGTAGCTGTAAAGTCAAGTAATTATTGTTTCACTTTAACTTTGTATAATTAGAATCCTAATTATATTACCTGGGACTACACATTTACTGTTTTGACAGGTGATACTGAAAACACAGTGCTCAAAATTATAACTACGTATATAGCTACAGTATGTATTCTGTTTTGCAGAGAACCCTGTTTGCTTCAGAAGGGTCACTATCAAGTTCTGAAGACTTAGTGACAGTAAAAATCCATTACACTTTCACAGTAGCAGTGAGGGTGAACCCAAATATTTCCGTGGCTGACTTACAGAATTTAATTAATTACAAATTTAAAGATCATAGAGGGCAACTACAGATCAGGTAAGAAATATGTTTTACCTTTCCTCCACATGTAAATTTCTGCATCTGTTTAAACATTTCTGAGGTACTGTGCTACTTTGACTACAGTATACTAGGACATATTTGTCTCTTGCTGATTCCAAAGTAAAGTATGCATTTTCTTTAAAATGGTAAAAGCTGTGTATAACATTCATCTGGATGTTCTGACTTCAGGAGTTTAAAACGACAATACAAGCGCAGAGATGCTGTACTAATTTACGTTATGTTGATGTATTTTTATTTCATGTCTTGATCTCAAAGATTTCAATCTTCAGCTCATTTCTTGCTAAGGATTTACATCCAGCCAAAACTGTGCATGTTTCCTGCATTCATAACTGCCCTCCTTCCAGAAAACACCCACATTAAAATTATTAAGTAAAACATCTTCGGATGGATTTAGTAGCTGTCCATTTTATATTTTAGCGTGTACTCCCCAAAGTTGTTTTATTCATCTGTATTAGTTTGTTTTAGCAGTTTCCTTGAACAGACCGTGGTGGTAACCAACGAGTTTTTACTTATTTTCGACATTTTCCATTTGGTTACCTTCAGCAGGTTTAATTGTTTTTGTCTACCCACATTAAAATTATTGTACTTTTAATTATTCTTTAAAAATCATCATCATTTCTAATATATTAGGGAGTATCATTAGGAAAAGTACAGTCGTCCCCCCAAACCCATTGTTTTGGAGATTTCAGGATGATATTTTGGTAGAAAGTGCTGGGAGAGAGGGGTTTAAGGAATAAATATGTAATGTTTAACAAGCAGACAGTTTGTGGGATGGGTATACAACAAACTAATTACTCCAGGTGGGTGGTATAAAATATAAATATGTGATGTTTAACAAGCAGCCAGTTTGTGGGATGGGTACACAACAGACTAATTACCCCAGGGGGTGGTATAAGGTATAAATATGTGCTGTTTAACAAGCCGACAGTTTATGGGATGGGTATACAACAAACTAATTACTCCAGGGGGTGGTATAAAATATAAATATGTGATGTTTAACAAGCAGCCAGTTTGTGGGATGGGTATACAACAGACTGATTACCCCAGGGGGTGGTATAAGGTATAAATATGTGATGTTTAACAAGCAGACAGTTTGTGGGATGGGTTTACAACAGACTAATTACCCTGGGGGTGGTATAAAGTATAACTATGCGATGTTTAACAAGCAGCCAGTTTGTGGGATGGGTATACAACAGACTACTTACTCTGGGGAGGCGGTATAAGGTATAAATATGCGATGTTTAATAAGCAGCCAGTTTGTGGGATGGGTATACAACAGACTACTTACCCTGGGGGGTATAAGGTATAAATATGCGATGTTTAACAAGCAGCCAGTTTGTGGGATGCGTATACAACAGACTACTTACCCTGGGGGGGGGGGTATAAGGTATAAATATGCAATGTTAAATAAGCAGCCAGTTTGTGGGATGGGTATACAACAAACTAACTACCTGGGGGAGGCATAAGGTATAAATATGTGATGTTTAACAATAAACAAGTTTGTTGGATGGGTATATGACAGGCTACTTAACCATCTATTTAATACAAGCAGATACATAAAACAGCCCAAGGACATAACTAGGGCAAGGGGCAGGTTGAAGGGCACCTGCCCTAGGCAGAAATGGTTACAGGTGTGATGAATAGGTGCCACTAGTGTGGTAGTGCCATACGTAGGGTAGGATAGGATATTGCAGCTTCATAAATGAATGCTGATACTGCATTTATGGTCATGGCTGAAGTGCTGAAGCTCAGTGTGTGGAGGCAACTGTACCAAACCGCTTGTTACATTGCACATTTATTTGTAGCAAACCACTTGTTACATTTATAGGAGCAGAAGCAGAAGAGCTTTTTTTGGGCTTCAACTCTGAGAATACATTATTTGATTTTTTAAATTTTTCATAGGTTTGTAGATTCATAGGAGATACTAGACTAAAGGCCCAAGAGCCCTTTGAAGTCTAGCCATATTTAACTTGAGTTTCCGAGTTTTCAATAGTTAGGGTGAATGAAGTTCACAGAGATATTAGCCTTTGGTATGGTATCTAATACAGACTGCCACTATCCATGAGAGACATGGGTGCCACCCCAGGAGTAAATTTACGATCACCCATCCATTGACCTAGATTGCTGTTGAAGAGGGCCAGGAAAGGGCTTTGCTTCACATGAATGGGAAGCTTATTCCAGAGAAGGTGTAGTCTCTGAGAGATGTATCTATCACTCCAGCATGATTCATTTACATCGAAAGCTAGGTTAAGATCACTGAAATGAATGACCTTCATGCAGTTTGATTTACAAATGTGTACCATTTCCATCAGGGCCAGACTGCCTTGTAGGCCAGATACTGATCATTTATCATCCCTCAGTAGTCTGTAGGAGACAGAATACAGTGATAGGGCTTTAAGTCTTTCCGCATAAGATGTATTTTGTATACCCTGTATCTTTCTGGTGAGAAACCTCTGGGGTTGCTCCAGCTGTTGCAGATGTCTGGTGAGGTACATGCGTAAGGGTGCATTGTACTCAATTATTGGTCTGATGAGGGCCGAGTACATGAGAATTATAATGTCCTTTGATGTGATGCCATGCCCTTAATTATGAGTTGTGCCTCATAGCAAGACTTTCTCACCACTGTGGACACATGGTGGTTGAAGTTCAGATTACTGTCAACCTGAGTACCTAGATCACGTACCACTGGGTCTACTCTAAGGGGGGAAGCTGTCTATATTGTAATTATTTGTGCTCCTCAGTTTTGCTTTGTGTTGAGAGGATGCCAGTTTTGTGAACCACACAGAGTGCCAGATGACCAGATGAATCATTTGAGCTCGTTGTATGGACAAGACAAATTGCTTTACAGAATTTTGTTGTGTATTTGATCTAAGCAGCAAGGGGCAGAAGGCATCAGGGCAATGAAGGACAGAAAGCAACTTGTCATAAGCATGTAAAACACATTAAGAAATATAGACCAACAATGTTTTTGTTTTTATTCAAAAGAGTAAGGCTGGCAAGCTTGTTGTTTTCTGATGGACACTCACTGAGCCTGTGAGAAAGATGATCTTGGCATTCCAGGTAACCACACGACAGACCCAGTAGCCCATAAAACAGACACCTTGTGATCAGAGGTAATGACTGTTATGACAGCAGCAAGCAGGCCTATTGCACAAGTAGGCAATGGTAAAAATTAAACAAAGATTTGTAAAAGTTCCACATGCACTGGACAGTAGATGTTTTACAAGGATCATTTCTTTGCTTTCTTTTATCTCCTCTGTCTATCCTTCTGACAGTTACCCTGATGTCCCATGTCCTGGCTGGGTTCTGTGACTCTCTCCTCAACCCAAGTCCAATACCTGCAATTTTGCCAGGGCCAGCAAGGATTCTAAGGATGTCCTGGGGGAGATGTGCTGTCCAACGTTGATCAGAGGGCTTATTTTATTTGGCTTACTCCTTGTTTCTTCCTTGTCCCCCGTCTGTGATCCCTATGGTTTGTCCGAAAGGCAGTTGTACAGTGGAGATGTTCAGCACATTGCTTTGCCTCCATGGCAGCCCAGCCATGTCTGCACCCTTTCCCGTCTTGGACCACACCTCCCAACAGTGCTGTCCAAAGCCTCCAACATAGATTTAAGCAGGAGATGCCCACAGGTCTACCCACTTGCCCCCCAGGATGAAAATACCCATCCCTCTCTGCCACTTTGTCTGATGCCCGAGCCACTAATTGTACCCAGGTTGGCTTGGCTGTACTCAGGGGTTTATCCTTATATGCTGCCAGAGTGTCTCAGATGTTCACAGGGGTGGTGGAGGAATCAAAGATTTTCATTAAGGGTGATTCATTCATTCATTCACTCAAAAAAACAAAACATGTCCTGTCAACAAACAGCTGACATAAAATTACAATTTTCTACAATGTGTTTTTGACCAATTTTAGCCCTTCCTGGTGGCCAAGAGGCCTCAGTATCCTTTTGTTCTAGTTATTCCTCCTGACCCCGTTGTGTCTTAGGACTCTAGCAGAAGGAATGTAACAAGAACTGTGGATCACGGCTGATATCTACTGGGGTTAAGAGGTATTAATGCATGTCACAACACTGTCCAGTGGCTAAAAAGCAAGGTACAATGCTTGCTTTGCTGGTATCTGTGTGAGTGACTCATTTTGCATGTCTACAATTCTAACTGTCTTCCTCACTTTCTCCTCCTCTGGATCTTCCTGCTCAACGTCCGGCCTGTACCAGCTCTCTCTGTCCCCTCCCCTCCCTCCCTTGCCCCCCCCCTTCTCCGCCCACTTCCTCTCCTACTCTTTATAGCTCCTGCTTCCAAATAGACGCCATCTTTATTTACCTATTCTACCCCTCAGCTGCTGTGCTACCCTGGCTTCAGCGTCCGCACCCAAGTAGTAAGTTTAATATCTGTTCTGCTTATTTGAAACACAGGACTGTACATTGTACTTTATCGGCTGTTTTAAATGTGAGTTTATGTACTTGTTTCTCCCATTGCAAACGCCATATAGATAGCGCATTGCTCACGAAACTGGCGTCTACTCTGCAAGGGACTTGTTTGTTGTCATTTTTGTTTTACTGAATATATTCTAACTAACTTATACTGTTTTCCGACCTGTATAACTGAGATAGCTGACAGTGTTAAATTAAGCAGTGCTAGTTGCTGAGGTTTCCACTTATGTAACCTGTATAAACTTAAAAGAAAAACAAAAAGAAAGCTCAAATCTTAGTTTCCAACCTGCAGCATTTCGGCTGTACCGTAACTGTTTGGGGCTTGCTTTATTATTTAGCTAACCCAGTGCTAGTCGCACAGTACTTACACTAATGTCTCCTAAACGCTTAGTTTCCTAGGTGTAGCTCCTGGCTGTGTTCTTAACTATTTAGGGCTTGCTTTATTTTAACTGAATCCATGCTAGTCGCACTGTATTCAAACCATTTTAACCTGTAAATGCTTGTTTGTGTAGCTCTTGGCTGTGTTTTTAACTGTTTGGGGATTGCTTTGATTATACCTAAATCCATGCTGGTCGCACAGTATTCAAACCATTGTAGCCTGTAAATAATTGTTTTCTATTGTGAAGCTCACCGCTGTGATTTAACTTTTGGTGCTTGCTTTATTTAATCAGAATCCTCAGCTGTTGTCCCAAAATGTAGTTCTAGGTATTTGCTGTGCTTGGTTACACTGGAATTCCTACAGTATTCATATCGCCTGGCTTCTCATTGTTTCCCCGAAGCCTCGCAACTCAACTAGCTGTGCTTATTTAAGATTGTATGCTACTTTTAATTCCTCTGTGCACAAAGAACTGTGTATCTCTGTTATCTACCTGTGTTTAGCTGTCTCAGCATGATACTGTTAAGAGTGTAACCTATGTTTTTTGTTTTTTCTCGCTGCAATATGCTTTATTTGTTCAAAATGACTTTATGTATGCTTGACAACTGTCTTCTTGTGTACCTTTGATGCCTCCACTGCTATTTAAAATCTTTCTTCTTTTTCCTATATGTTGTAGCTTGGGCTCCTGCCTACCCTGCCCTAACCTCCTGAAAGTACCCCCCTGAACACTCTGGCTAAGAACCGGCTAAAACGAACTCTTAATCCAAAACTCTAAGGCTTTACTGCTCCCTGAGTTCTTCCTGCAGCAAGGATTTTAAGAAAGTATGTGTACTACTGAATCACTTTGCAATTTATAAGTTGATTCTACTAGGTCGCAGTTCGCTTCCCTGACAGACTAGCCAGCAGCCACTACCCCCTCTTCTTTGCTCTCCCCTTAATTTCAACCCCCTTCTCTGCTGCTTTAAGTTCTCCCCGTAATTCTTACCCCCTATCCTGAACCTCGATAGCTCCTTCCTCCCTTTTCTTGATTCTCTCTCCCTGGGGTCTCTACAGCTTTATACTGACTGACCACTAGGTGGTGCTCCTCTACCTTCCTGCTGTCCCCACTACTTTTCCCTCTCCTTCCTCATCTCTCCTAATACTGCCCTCTAACATCTCTTCCTCTGCTCTCTCCCTCTCTACTGTCCAGGAATCCTATCCACTCTTCGCTTTATATACAGCCCTCCTCTATCCCTTCTCTGAAGTCTCTTCCTTCTCCCACTGTCTTTCTCCTTTACATCTACCCTCTACTCCACTTCTCTGCATATCTCACTACCCATTTCTCATCTCTGCTACACTTACCTTACCCATTTCACAACTCTGCTACACTTACCTTACCTATTCACATTCTCTGCTAAACTTGCCTTCTGACTATTCCCTCTTTACTGATTGTCTTCCTCACTTTCTCCTCCTCTGGCTTTTCCCACTCCGTTCGCCCTGCGGGCTCACTCTGCTCCCCTACCCTGCCCCCAAATTCCACCCGGCCCCAACACCTCTACATTTATCCCCCACTTACTCCTCCCTCCATTTCTTTCAACCAATCACAGATTTTTTTCCTACTTCCTCAATCCTACATCAATTATCCAATCTCAACCCCCCTCTCATTTCCCCGCCCACTCTTACTCCTCCCTCTTCTCACTACACTTAAACTTCCCCTCGCCTATCCATAATACATATCTCCCTTCCACTGCTTTACCTTCTCCCCACAACTGCTTCCTACTTCCTTTCTTATTTCTCCCTTCCATACCCCACCCATACCAAATATGCCCTCCCAAATCCTCTTTACTTTCAGACTCCCCTTCTCATCTTGCTTATTCCTCTCTATCATGCTACTTCGTACTCCTTAAAATCTCCCCCATACCTACCTTCTACTCAAGCTATCACTTTCACTCACCCGCAACCTCTTCTACTCTCTCACTTCTACTCCATTTCCCCCTCCCTTATCCCAACAAACCTACTGCACATTTTCCATCCCAAACTACTCTCCTCCTCTACAAAAAGCTTCTCTTATATATTTCCAGTAACCCCAAACATCTTCCTACAATCCAAACCTAAAAGGCAAAGAGTTATTTTGTGTAATATCCTAGCCTTATCTGGAGACATTCATCCTAACCCTGGCCCCTGCCTCAGTACAAACAACTCCTTCCCACCTTCCCCTTCCTCCCTTACTTTAAATAAGCCTCTCCCCCCTTCTCCTTCTTCTCCTACTTCCTCTCTTAGCACCCTTAAGGTTTTCACTATCAATGCCCAGAGCCTTAACAACAAACTTCACCATGTTCATGCTTGGATCAATCACAACCAACCTGAAATCTTAGCCATCTCTGAAACCTGGCTAAAACCTCATATTTCTGATTCTGAAATCCTACCCCCAGGTTTCAACATCCTCAGTAGTGACTGATTAAATAAAAAAGGTGGTGGCTCTGCCCTAATCTACTCTAACCTTCTCTCCATAATCCCCCTTCATATCCCAACCCCACTATTCAAAAATACTGAAATAACAGCAAGTCTCCTCCAACTCAATAAACATAAAAATATCTGCTTCATTTCCTTATACATCTCCCCAGGCGATAATATCTCCACCCTTGAGAATATTCTCCACTGGGCCTCATCTGAAATAAAATATGAAACCTTTATTCTAGGTGACGTCAACATTGACTGGAACAAAATCAACACACCTTCCCCCTCCCTAGCCATTAACCTTTTAAACTTCTCCCAAATAATCCATTCTACAACCCGACCTAACAAAAACCACCCCCAGGGTCCATCATAGATTGGATTTAGTCTCCCATCCAAACAAAATCTCTCTCTCTGGCACTATCCCTGACTCCTTTAGTGACCATCTCCCTGTCTTCATTCATCACTCAGCACACCCCTCCCAATTCCAACATTATTACATTCAAACTTGTAACCTTAGCAACTTCAACCCCACAAATTTCTCTAACATTTTCAAACAAATCAACTGGCAAATCCTTAACACTATCTCCCTTGACAAGGCTGTAGAGCATTTTAACTCTATTTTCCTAAATACTCTTAACTCCCTCACCCCCCTAAGAAACAAACAAATCAAAGCCAATTCTGCTCCTTGGCTGACCAAAGAGGCTAAACATACCATGCATCTCAGAGACAAATCCTGGAAGCTTTTTCAGAAAAGTAAACTGTCTTCTGCCTTGCTCCAATATATCCAACTCCGCAACCAAGTAAAAAAAAAATAGTCTCCTTGGACAAAAAAAATACTACAATAAACTTCAGTCCATTAATAATAAAAACCCAAAACAATTCTGGAAATCTGTTAACTCTCTTCTCCATCCTGGGTCAAGAAATAACCCCTGCCCTGACCCTAATTTAACTGACAAGGAACTGAGCTCTCACTTCAACATTTTCTTTACAGATTCTATAGCTAAGTTAACCAAAACATTTCCTGACAATAATCCACCCAACTTCCTAAACTCTCCTTCCATCATCCTTAATAACTGTCCCTCTATGTTCCAGCACAAACCAGTTTCCACAATGTTCATAAAAAAGCTCTTATCCAAACTAAAGCCATGCTCTAATGCCCCCGACAACATTCCCCCCTCCTTCCTCAAATGCACAGCCGATTGCTCTCCCAATTAATATCCTGATCAACCGATCCTTAAAAGAGTCATATGTACCCAAACTTTGGCATTCAGCCTACATTCTACCCCTTCACAAAGGAGGTAAAAACACCTCCATTTCTAACTTCTGCCCCATAACCCTACTCTCTCCAATATCTAAAATTCTAGAAAAATGTGTCCACCACCAACTTTTATCCTACTTAACTCAGAACCAGTTACTTACACCCACCCAACACGGTTTCCATCCTGGCCACAGCATCATAACTGCCCTACTCTCCTTCTTAGAAACTGTTAATCAAGGCCGAGATTCTGGACTTCTTGTATCCACTGTTCTGTTAGATCTTTCTAAAGCCTTTGACACCATCTCCCATACACACCTTCTCTCTCATCTTACCAACCTTAATCTCTCCCCTAATACTCTTTCCTGGTTGTCCAGTTACCTTTCTGACAGATCTCAGGCTGTCAGATGGAAAGACTCTACCTCTTCCTTCTTACCTACACCTACTGGCGTTCCTCAGGGATCCATCCTCGGTCCCATACTTTTCAACATCTTCATAAATAACCTTCACACTGTCCTCCCTGACACTACAGTCATCCAATTTGCTGATGACTCTACCTTAGTTTGTGCCGCCCCCAACTTTTCTGAACTTCTGTCTAAAACACAAATAGCTTTTTCCACTACAAAAAACTGGATGCACCAAAACCATCTCTCCCTCAACTCCAATAAATCTAAAATACTAATTTTCCTCCCTACCAAGGCTTCTTCCTTTGACAAAAACTCTTTCAACGTCCTAAGCCAAACCAACACTCCTATAGAAGTGATCCCTTCCGCTAAACTCCTTGGCATTACCATTGATGAATGCCTCAAATTTGATCTCCACATACAACAGAACATAAACAAAACCCATCAAAAGTTAGGTATGCTCTACAAGAATAATCAATTTCTTTCAAACTCCTCTAGGCACACCTTAGCAATCACCTACCTCCTTCCCTCTCTACTATATGGTGCCCCTCTTCTAACTAATCTGTCTGCTTCCCTCACCTCTAAACTTGAAGCTTGCTATAATAAGATCTCTAAATTTGCCACTAATTCCAAAACCTCAACTCACCACTGTCTTACCCTACAATCTCTGAACTGGTTAGAACTCCCTAACCGCCTTGACTATCTCCAACTAACGACCGATTACAAATTAATATTCTACCCAGAAAAATGCCCAGCCTTATCCAACATCCTTCCCCCTTACATCCCTAACCGATCATTGAGATCTGAATACAAAAACCTAATCTCCATTGACAGACCTAAACATCCCGCTGGCCAGCTACTTCTATCTTTCTCTCTAGGTAGAACATGCAACTCTCTCCCTCCTTCACTTAGGACTATACCTAACACAGAATCCTTCAAGACCCAACTCTTCTTACACCTCTCTTCCAAATGGAAATGTTCTTGCTTTCACCATATATAAATCCCAGGGATTTTCGACACTAAGCCCCTCTCTACTCCTGCACCAATCTGCTCTCTGATTTAATTTCTAAAAACACCTAAATAGATTTAGCTAACTCTCAGTTGACTGTAAGGATGTAAATATTGCTAATTATAAAAAAAAAAAAAATTGTTGTTTTCACTGTTCTTACTATGTATACTTACTTCTTACTATGTATACTTACTTACTATGTATCTTCCTGACTGTTTGTACATTTCTATTGTATTTTATTCTCATGCATTTGTAACCTTGATTGTACTGCCTTTGGAGCTTTTCTCCCTGGGCCTCCACTGAAAATGGGTACTTCGTGGCCCAGTGGACTTCCCCGGTAATCAAACTGAAAATAAATAAATAAATGTGTTTCCTTTGTGGGCTAACCAGTATTACTCTTGAGTAAACCTCCCTTACTACAAATTGTCTCCTGCTCCTTTTCCCAGATCTCCCATCTGCTTGTCATCCTCACCACACTCTGCAATTTGATTTGATCCCTGAATTAATCCTGCTCCTCCTTGTCAGATAAGAGATTTATTGTATTGTTTTGCACTTCAGTTAACTGTATTAAAGTGTTACTGCTTTATTTTTGCTTTATTTGCTGATTTTGCTCTTTAAATTATTTTAAACCCTCATACTGCACTGTTTGCTGATTGCCGAGAACTGCACTTTTGAGAAGCCTGCTAGGCAGTATCACTGTGTAATTTGCTGCTATGTTGCTGGTACTTAACTGTTGTATTCCTGCACTTCTAGTTGAGAAAGTCTACCCTTTTACTTGGTTGCATAAAGAGAAACTAGTTTGTGTCAGTTACTACTTTTCAGCCCTACAACAGCTTACTGACCCTCCAAATAGGGACAGGAACCCTGGACGTGACCTGTTTGGGTCTACATTATAAAGTCGAAGCTTTAGGTAATCAAAAAACTAAAGTTTGACATCAAAACAATGAAAGCTGTAAACATCGAATGGCCACTTCTACAAATTCTTTCATAGGGAAAGAATTCACTGCGTCGGAGGGAAAAAAATGTTCAAACCCTAATCGAGTGGGGGGCTTTGCCCCCCACACCCTCCTAGCTAAATACACCAAATCCGAGTTCGCTCTACACTGGAGAAAAGAGCATATTCCTGATAACGGCCAAGCAAATCCTTTCTCTAGATCAAAATATTAACTGTGTGGTGTGAAATAAATCCAAACTAAGCGCTATAAAAGCACCCCCCACACACACACACACACACACACACACACACAGACACGATCGAGTAAAACCACCACCACATAAAAATTAACGTTTTTAATAGTAAAACTGGTAAGCACTTTTGCTGTATAAAATAGCTTTTTCAGACCAAATGAGGGCATAGAACATCCGCATTTAAATAGAATTACATCACTACCTGTTACACAACCAACCAATCATAGGAATCACATGTTTAAAGATATAGGTACCTGATTTCTATAAAACATGAAACAAAAAAAAACATACTTCTAAGAGGTATATAACAGAAAAAAAATCTAAAAAATAAAAACATAATATAAGTTGGCAGAAATTATTTCTTCCTCAAACCCTAAGATTTTAAAACCGAGTGTAGATGGGTATGTTTATTTAATCCATGGCCCTTATGGGGCTGCAGTGAGTTTATCCATCTAATCTCCCTTAACTCAGTCTCATTTTCTACATCCCCCATTCTAATGTCAGTCCCCACCACATCTGTAGCTATAAACTTAAAAGTGTGGTTAGCTCCAAATGTATTAACATGCTGTTTTACTTGGTCGTATTTCTGTGTGTGTGTGTGTGCGCACGCGTGCACTTTTTTATCGCTTATCATAGTTTAAATCCACAGTGAGCACCCTGGCAGTGCAAGGCTACAATGCCTTCAACACATTTAGGCCATTACTGCACAAGCATGAACTAAAGGTGGAGGTGTCTCACTCTACATCAATAACATGTTCGCCTCAAGGCTGGTCAAACATGATGACGTCCTTCAGCTTCTCCATTACCAAATTACAATAGGCAAAGTCTCATACCATATCCTTGCTAGCTACACATCTCCCTCTGTGACCCAGGAAACCTAAAGCTCATACTTAAACTTACTGGAGACACTCCCCATTCAACCCAATTCCATGCTCATGGGCGACTTTAACTACCTGAGAATAAACTGGGAATCATACATGACTCTAAGCCTGCAGACCCAGAGATTTCTGGACGTTGCAAACATTAACGCCCTGGACTAGATAGTCCACATCTCCACATGGGAGAGAACATACTGGTCCTCAGTAATATGGAAGAATGTTGCCCCCAACGAAGTGTAATGCCCTCTGTAGTAAGGTCGGTCCTCCTTTTAAATAAAATAAAACTTGTGACTCCAGCTAAGCCTATAGCATTTAGGAACTATTCTAAGGAAAACTTCCTATTAAGTGACAACCTAATTAAATTTCAAGACGTCCTATGCAGAATGTTCACAGACACTCTGTATAATCTTGTTAATAAATGCATAAAGACAGCTGGGCCTACTGGACATAAGCTCAGAAAAAACTCAAAAGCAAGCCACCCTAGTGGACCCCAAACATCAACAGGCTGTACAATGTAATGAGAAAATCAGAGCAAAAGTAAGGAAATAGAACACCCAGCATGAGAGAACCTGTCTCATCAGTCTAAGCAAACAACTCATAGGAAAAAGCAGGTCTATGAAAGCTAATTTTGAGGTAAAAAATTGTCTCTCAGGCCAAGGGTAAGCACAAGGCTTTCTTTAGCTATGTCAAAGGTAGTACACAGTACACTGTGCCGGTACCATGAACCAGCTCCCCACTCACTCAGCTCTTCAAGTGAAGCACAATTACAGATCTACTCCCCCACGCTCTTCGATTGAACAGAAAAAAAGAAAAAAAAAAGGATGTTCCTAATATTTCAACACCAACGAGGTGGCCAGATGGACAACACACCCTCCTCTCTCCTACCCAGCCATTCAGGTCCCGTTTCTGTGTTCTGCCCCTAACTTTCTTCTGTTTTATTAAAAATAACTAAATAAATAAGATTTCTTTATTATAACGCAAGCACAAGTGCAGCAAATATTTGCTACAGTTTATACCCTGCTTGCATAATGTGCTATGGTGCTCAGATTTTAGATTAAAAAAAAAGTTTTTTTTTCCTAACTTTAAACTGTAGCACACTGTTTGCTACAATATAACAAGCAGTTGCTACAGTTTAGACCACATACGGAGTGCTACAGTACTCTGGTTTGACTGCAAATGCAATGCCAGTTTTAAAAGCTGGCATTGCATTAGATGTTAGGATCGGCTAACCATGCCCCCAGCACTTTGATGCCGGGGCAGTTACCCCTCTCACCCTGCCTTAGCTGTGCTACTGACAACAATGTGCAGAGCAAATTGTGAATTAAGTCACTTACATGGAGCCAGAATATATAGCAAATGTACTTGCTAACAAATTCAGTTCTAATTTTACCTCTCCCTCCCCCACCCCTCCCCGTCACCCTTCAAGAAATACCATTGAACATAACCCACCCAACCATCACAAGTGGAACAGGTCATAAGCGCACTGTCTAAGGCCAAGAACACTGCATCACTAGTCTCAGATAATATCCCAGGATACCTACTACAACAATTGACTTCAACAATTGGCTAAAATTCTGGTGTCATTCAAAGGGGATCCAGTATTTGTCTGCCTGGGACGACATGGGTGAGACAGGCCACGATGCTTCACCAGAGATAGCCTACACGTGTCACCCCTGGGATTCCGGATACTGGCTAAGGCACTTGCCACCCCTATAGTGCCTTTTTTAGGCAAATCTCAAAAAACAAAACCACCATGGTAATTGATACAGGCAAGCAAAAACTGAAGGTAATGCTACTGAATGCTGGAAGTCTTAACCTAAAAATGCACTCACTCTAGGCACTCCTTAAAATAGAGAATATCGATATCTGTGCAGTGACTGAAACCTGGTTCAAGGCTTTAGAGCGCACCCCTGCATTACCAGGATATAACTCATACCATACCTTTCGGCCATCAAACCAGGACTGGAACACCAAGGGCAGAGGTGTGTCCATATTCATTAAGGACAAACACACCTCCAGGCTAGTTGCCCAACATAATTCATGTGAAATTATCCAAGGACAACTAATTCTGGGCAAAACTGCAATCCATCGACTACAGATCCCCCACCATGCCCCAGGATTCCTCCTCCTCGTTTCAGATCCGACCATAAACTAATCACACTAGATATCCACATCCTACCCCATCCCACACTAAGGAAACCACAGTAAAAAACTACTCCAAAGCCAACTTCATGCTTCTTAAGGCAGAAGTGGCCAATTTCACAACACCCATGCAGATGGATAATACAGTTACCACTGCCGAATCTTATATAAATGCACTCTATAAGCACCTACACAAGTACGTGGATCATGCTATCCCTAATAGAACCAAGAAGCAGTCTTCTATAAAAAAGAAACCAATCTGGTGGTCCCCTGCTATTAACAAACTCTACAACAGAAGGAAGAAACTGTTGCGAAAGAGAATGAAATCCCAAGAGTGGAGGAGCTCCCTGGTCAGCCTAAGCAAGAAGCTGAGATCCCTCATAAAATTCTCCAAATCAAACTATGAAAACAAGATCTGCACTGACTCTGAGGACAACCACAAAGCATTCTACAGCTATGTCAAGAATCTCAATGGCAACACCCATATCTGCTCCGAATCAATGGCACAAAATTCACTGAACCAACTGATATCGCCAACAGCCTGGCTGATAGGTTCAGTGCCAACTTTACCCCCCCACCACCTCCTAAAGGGCCCATATCCATACCGGATGAATGCAGTGTCCCTGCAATCACAATTGAACAGGTGAAAACTGTGGTATCGAAAGCCAAGAACACGATACTATGGGACCGGACAATATCCCTGGATGCGTTCTACATGAACTCCAGAATGAACTAGTCTCCCACCTAAGCATCATGTTCAATCATAGCCTCTTGACAGGCTTTGTACCCATTGAATGGCACATGGCAACAGTTGTACCACTCCACAAAGGGGGAGCCACCATGGACCCCAGGAACTATCGCCCTATTCGTCTGACGAGCCTGGTCTGCAAGCTCATGGAACTCATAAACAAGGATATTGATAACCTCCAAACTCTGGATCCCACCCATTTCGGATTTGTGAAGGGCAGATCATGTCTCCTGAACTTGATCAACATCTTTGAAACAGTCACCAAAGCCGTGGACATGGGTAAGGCAGTCCACACAGCCTATGTTGACCTCGCCAAGGCCTTCGACACCATCCCCCATTCTGATATCATAGATAAACTCACCAAGCTGGGTATAAATCCATACATCACAAGATGGGTCACCAACTGGCTCACAGACAGAACCCACACTGTAAAAATTGCAGACTTCGAGTCTGACTCCAAACCTGTAACAAGTGGAATACCACAAGGTTCTGTCTTTGGTCCCCTCCTGTTTGGGATCTCCTTCTCTGAAGTACAGGCCACTACAGAGGGCCTCTGGCTGAAAAAGTTTGCAGATGACTGCAAATTGAGTGCCATAGCTGAGTCCCCAAACAACGTGGACATCCTGCAAAAGGGCCTCACTGAGACTGATGCCTGGTGTCAGAGCCATGGCCTCAAGCTCAATGCCAAAAAATGCATTGTCATCCCCTTTGTTAAAAACCCTGTACCCAAGGACTACCACATAGGCAGCAGCCCACTTAATGCCGAAGGCATAAGAGACCTCGGGACTGTAGTGGACAGTAGCCTCTCCTTTGATAAACACATCACCACAGTAGTCAGAAAATCGTTCTACGTGGCACACCTCATCATGAAAGGATTCTGATCCAGGAAAAAGGAAGTCATTGTCCCCCTCTACTCGGCTCTCATCAGACCCATTATAGAGTACAATGCCCCATTTGGAATGTACCTTACAAGGCATCTGCAGCAGCTGGAAAGGCCACAAAAATACCTCACAAAGAGGATTATAGGACTCAAACAGTTACCCTATGCTGACTGCCTCAAAAAACTCCAGCTTTACTCCATAGCATATCGCCTACTCCAAGGTGACCTCTGCCTAACATAGAAAGCTATGTCAAACCCAGAGCTGCTGGACATACTATAACTAAAGAAATCCCAATCCCTCAGAGCCACACACTCTAGAGACCTAAACCTCGTCTCCACAATTAACAGAACATGCTGGAGGTTTAGATTCCTGTCCCAGAGACTCCCCATACTCTGGAACAAGCTACCTATCTATGTCAGGCAGAGTTTGTCACTAGCACTCTTCAAGAAAAATCTCGATGAGTGGATGGGTAATAGGAAATACACCCTGGGAATCACTTTGGTGGCTCTGCTAGACAGAGGCGCAGGTAAATAGCATCCATGAGTGGCGAAAGCCAGGGAACCTTGTTGGCTAGGCTTACATAGGCCCTAGTGCCAATAGCCTAGTACCTACCTGTGAACCTATGACTAGCATGAAACATGATCTATCAGGACCACTGCAGTCACTATTTAGCCGTAGTTCCCAGTCAGGCTTGAATGGAGAACTGCAGCAGTCATCCCTCTGCATAAAGACAGGCCTTCTACAGACCCCAGAAACTACAGACCCATTAGTTTGACTAGTCTTATATGCAAAGCCATGGAAAGAATTATCATAGAAATGATTAGTAATGACAATGGAAACCTCCAGACACTGGACCAAATCCAGTTTGGTTTTATCAAGGGAAGATCACGCTTACCCAGTCTGGTAGACCTCTTTGAGAAGGTCACTAAGGCAATGGATGAGACCATAATGGTGCATACTGCCTACCTTTACCTGGACAAGGTGTTTGATACAAAACCTCATTCAGGCATTGTAAACAAACTCACGGAACTAGGACTAAACCCCTATTTTGCATGTTGGATTGCCAGCTGGCTCTCAGATAGGACCCAGGAAATTAGGATAGGGGAGTCCACCACTGCAAAGAGGCCGGTCACTAAAGGGTGTCCCTCAGGGCCATATACACTGCTTTTTGGCATCCACTTCTCTGAAGTCAAGGCCAATATCAAAGCCCTCTGGCTGGCCAAATTTGCAGATGATTGCAGACTAGCAGCAGTCATAGAATCCCTCCAAAACACTAATATCCTGCAGTAAGGCCTGGCACAAGTAAATATATCCTGCAGTAAGGCCTGGCACAAGTAAATAACTGGTTTTAGATCTATGGTTTAAAACTCAGTGCCAAGAAGTGCAAGATAGTACCCTTCAGGAAGTCAGCTACCCCAGGAAACTACCCAACTGAAAACACACCCGTAAGAGTAGACCCAGTAGTCAGGGATTTGAGGGCATTTTTAGAAAACAGCCTGGCTTTCAATGAACGTGTCTAAGGTAGTAAGGAAATAATTCTATGTTGCTCAACTTAGAAGCAAAGGTATGGCATCTCGGTCCAAGGAGGTCATCGCTCCACTGTACTAAGCAACCATCAGGCCCATCATTGAGTACAATGTCCCTTCATTATGTACCTGACCAGACAAATTCAAGAACTGGAATTTGCACAGAGGTTTCTTACAAGAGTACACTGCCCTAACAATATGTCTTATGCTGATTTCTTGAAAGCTCTAGCACTATACTGTGTCTGCTACAGACTTTTGAGGGGCGACCTATATCTGGCATACAAGGCATCCAAGGATCCTGCTCTGTTGGACCTCTAGTATGTCTGCAAAACAAATAGCATCAGAACTACATGATTCAGGGACTTAAACCTTCCTTGCAACATAAAGAGGACATGTTAGAGAGACGGGTATGTGTTTCAGACAATACCCCCTTCTCTGGAACAAGATTCCCATTGCTGTGAAGCTGAGCTCTTTCCTGATCCTATTCAAACATAACCCAGACCATTGGATAATAAAATCAGAAATTCATCCCTGATCTGTCACCTGTGTCTCTAATGGATAGAGAAGACTTGTAAATGTTTGACCATCTATGCCCTAGCTCACACATATCCCCCCAAAAAAAATCTATGGCACCAAACCTTTTGGATACATTTGGGATGGATGCCTAGGATTAAAAAGGCCCTTGTTTTCATTAGCTTAGTATATACCTATGGACCTATGTTGCCCATGGTTTATAGTTGCCAGTGGTCTAATTCCAGGCTTTGCCCCAAGTTGAGCTCTTGCCAGGAGTGGCTTGTGGCATTGGCTGTAGAGCTGTAGCCCTCTGTTAAAAAGAAAACACTCTTTTACAGTGCTAATATGCATCGCAGTAAAGACATTGTGGGAGATATACTACTGCTCTGGTGTTACAGTTGCATCTATCAGTACAAGTGATTGCCCTCTGATAGTTTTTAACTGAGACATTTTTTATGACCATAAATATACTTACATTGTCTACACATCCCACATTTAGACATATTTTCATTGTGAGTGATGGAAATATCTGATGAACTGTCCATTATGCTCCTAATATTACATGCTCTTCCGAAAACAACTTTTGGTTCAACACCTCAGGTTTTCATAAGGTTCAAGGGCATAGTTTATTCCCAGTTGGATTTTGCAATTTTGCAAAAGTGTCATGCATCCACTGAAATAGTTGTAATGAAGGAATCAGAGGTCCTAGCTTGAACACTTCAGTGGTTCTTCATAGTGAACCCTAAGTCTTTCAGACCAGTTCTTCATAGTGAATCCTAAGTCTTTCAGAATGGGTTTGTAACCTGGACTTATATCATTAATAATTGCAGCTGAACTTTGTACTGTCTGTTGATGAGTCTGTGTTTAAGAACAGACATTTCTTCTAAAAATACATTACCCTAGGAAATTATGTGGGACAGTCTTATCATTTGTCCTTTCACAAGTGTGCACTTATGGTGAAAAGGATGGCAGCTGGTGATCTGGAGATAGGTGTTAGAAAATATTGGAGTATGATATAAGGAAGACTAAAAAAGTTGGCTTATTACTGTTAGATCCCCTCGCCCCAGCTCTTTTATTAAAGAGCAAAAAAAAAATTACTGTAATAAAAAAGGCCATTCCTTCTACTGACACCAACCAGGTGGCCAGATGCATGGCATGTCTCCCCCCTCCTGCTTTGGGCATTCAGGTCAAGTTTCTATGCCCTGCCACCAACCCTCCTGCCACACATTTTATTAACAAAAAATCATGACTTCTTTTAAATTGTAGTAAACTGCTTGTAAAGGCAAAATATCTAGAAATGTCCCTGGGTGACCAGTTCTGAATCTGTGACCACTATTAAAGGAGAGGATAACATTCTTTTAATTGGCTAGTATACCATTCCTGAAGACATCCTCTGTGCATCCTGACAACTGGTGGACTTGTTCTCAATGCATCTTGACAGGGCATCCTTAACTGAATTTTTTCCTACAGTGCCATCTTTAGGCATAATGAATTGGCTCCTGCCTCATGACTCACAACATTATTACTTTATGTCCTCCTTTCTTTTTTCA
Organism: Protopterus annectens; assembly: GCF_019279795.1. NCBI lineage: Eukaryota > Metazoa > Chordata > Ceratodontiformes > Protopteridae > Protopterus > Protopterus annectens. Next base: position 797,793,824 of record NC_056750.1, read on the forward strand.
AACATCTCACAAATAATCTTTCTTTGGCAAACTTTCAGCCCTTGTTGGCATTATTTGCCATCCTGCTTGCTGACTTAGCTACAGCCCTAGAACAAGCAGTCTTGCACTTTCTGCTGTTTTTTTCTTTACAAACTCCTCCTCACTTACCCATCCTGACCTTCTGAATTTATTGCCTAATCCTTTTAGGTGCATTTCTCTTCTTTGTTCTCTGTCAGTTTAATAACACATCTTTTCTCTAGGTGAAATCTAATTCATGGAAACCTTCCTAGTCCCTGCATGATATGTTTTTTTTTCTTTGTAAGCATTTGCTTTTACTTGTAATTTCTTGCTGATGCATCTGTGCTGATCATCCTTACATTATGATCCAGTTATTCTTAGGTCTTTTACATCTTTTTTTCCTTTCTAAAATCTTTCTTCTGCTTTCAACACCTACTACGTTTTATTAATCATGTTTTGTAACATGGGCTTATTTTGTTAGAAATATTCATGTTGTTTCATAATGGGTGATGAATTCACAGCCTATAAGTTGTGCTATTATTTGCTCAGAATGTTGTGCCTAACTTGTGAACTTTTCTTTATGTTAACTACAGCTTTATTTACAGTTTATTTATCTATTTATCCCAGTTTTTGACACTTGCATTCAGGTCTTGCGACTGTACTCTTCTCAAGTGATCATAATGTCTCTCCTTGGTCTCCTTTCTGCTCTCTAGTGTGGTCACCGATTGACTAACAACAAAATACTTATATATGTAAATGCTGAATATTAATGGAGAGCGGAGCTGTCTGAGCTTTAGAGTATTTGTATAAAATGTATTTATTTATTTATTTATTGCAATGGTTATGTGAAATAATTCAAAGACTGTGAAAAGATTATAGAAAAAAGCTACAAAATTCCTATATTTGGAATAGATCACCATTTTAAATGGCTGCATTTACAAACAGTGACATTGACAACTTTTGGATAAGGAAGTTTATGTAGGTAGCAGGTGTTAGGAGCCCTGTTTACCTGTCATCGAATATTCTTTGCGGTATCTTCTTTTCGAAGAATGAATCTCGGAGTTCATCCAATCCTTAGTTAAGGTCACAGATAACCGAACATGATGATTTGCTCCTGCAGCAAGATAGAATTGTTATACCGTCTTCACAACATATCAGAGCGTTAAAGCAAAGACACAAGGAACACCGGGACCTGTCAAGTGTTGTGAAAGAACCAAGATGTCTGTATGATGATCCAACGTTAACATGGACATAGCAAAGCTTATATCAGAATTCCAGGTTTGTGTTTTTGCTTTATACACAAACCATCCCAGAGAACCATACCAACAACTCCTTTGGGACAGATAGAAAGTAGCCACTGATCTTTGCAAATTTGCTGGAACAGTCATCTAGTTGTGGTGGACTATTATTTTTGAGCAGAACTGTAGCTGGCTGATTTGGGTCCTGGTGCTTCTCCCCGATCTGGTATCGGTCAACTCAAGGTTGAGAAGCAAAAAAGAAAATAAAAATGTCCATTCTCCGATCTGGCAAGCTCTTGAGGAGTGTGCCAGGTCCAAACTCTCCTGCAGTACTGCCTGCTCTCACATTTACTTGAGCTTGAAAAAAAAAACAGCTTTAGTCTTCATGTTCAGATATGCCATTGTTGTCACCTTTGTAAATATAACTTGATAATTATACATTTCATACAAGCCCATTTCTGCATGTTTACAAAGTTTTGCCTACGTTGTATAATGCATACTAAACACACATATGTTTACAGGGAATAAATGACATTCATGAATGTTACATAAAACAGGCATAGCTGTATCACGTAGACCTGGATTAGTGTTTATATGTCCTCCACATCTCTTTAGTGCAATAAATATAAATAAGGCAATACGTGGACTATTACCATGTTTACTGTGTGACACTGAAGAGTGCTACACTGTTTGTTGGGCAGGTAATGCAGAGAATTTAAGCTATGAGCTTTTAACAAGCTACTTCCTGTGATCGTGGTTTGATTCTTAGAGCATTCACTTGTGATGCCGAGCAAGTCACTTAACCAAACAGTGCTACAGGGTGATTTGGTTACCTGGCTAGGCTTCTCAAAGGTCTCCTGGATTGCATTCATATTCACTACCTATAAAAACGTTCAAGTATTCACAGAGGTAAATAATTCTCAGAAAGTTTTTATAGTTCTTTGTATTATTGGTAGTGGCTTATGTAATTGCTGACCTTTGCAGACATTTGTAAGCACAGGCAATTACTTTGTAATGCTGCAAATTCTGCAATTACTTGTCCATAACTGTAAATTACTATTATAGATTGCTGTCATACAACATTAGACAACAATAATTAGGCAATATGAGAGCTGTGTCTATGATCCTTGCTGTATGTTTACATTGGCCTGATTGTATATGTGACTATAGATTAAAAAGCATCTCTCTTTAGAAAATCTCTTTGGATTAGGTTAAAATAAACTTAACAAGTAAAAATAAATGTTGTTAGGAGCAGGTACTAGCCAGAAACATTATTTAGTTTCATCAGAAAACAGTTTGTGTTTAAATCTGCTATGCCACCTCATCAGAGTGACTCCAAAGTGTGAAAATTTGACTTTTAAATATTTCAGTTTTTTGAAATTAATAATAATAAAAGCTTAGCAGTGCTTAGGAAAAAAAGTGGTGGCATGGCAAATAAATGCTGATCCAATGCACAACTTGAACCAATTAGATATTAGTAGGGAATATCCTATTAAAACCAGCAAGGCAAGTCTTTGGTCAGTGAGCTTGCAGCCAATCTAATGTTAGATGACTGGGGGACCAATAAGCAAGTTTTCTTTCAAGCGAAAATAAAAGGCTAGACTAAAACAGCATCTCAGGCACATTTTTTGGGAGGCTGTCTGCACTGGACTGTGTGGTGTGAAATGGGCACAAATTCACATACTAAAATGTGGGCCAGATTGGAGATCATTAAGTAATTCTGTCACAAAAGACTTAATAGCAAGGACAGAAAACAAGCAGACTGATGAATAATTTTCCTCTGCGTGTTTTCAGGTTAAGAGTGGTATAAGGAAATTTGTACTAATGTAAAATAAACAAACAAACAAACAAACAAAACCTAGAACATACAGAAAAAGGGAAAAAAGTGTGGGGTGGAGAAGGGAAGGTTAGATGATGGCAGGCACTTATGGTGTCACACCTGTGGGGTTAACTTAAACAGTGACATAGAAGGCAAAAGGACAAAAAGCAGAAGGGAATTGTTTCCCAAGGATAATACCTTCAAATGGACATGACTTATATATGGTGGAGGTGGTAGGGAATAGGGGGATTTGTAATCCACTATGAGAAAAAAATATATAACTAAATGGGTTGTTCCTTAGGGGAAACCTTAAAAATAATCAACTAAAATGAAGTGAAGTGTGAGGTCCATACACAGTATGGGTTTATTGCAGAAAACTTTATAATTGGGGAATGTAATTTTAAAGAATGTAAGGAGAAAAAAGTCTAGCTGTGGGTTATAGTATCAGGATGATTAACTAGCATCATTGAGAAACATGTGCACAAAAGATCAAGAACGGATTTATAAATGCAATAAAAAGTAAAAAAGTTAATTGACTGGATCATATATAAATCAAAGAGCAGCTTATCTAAAACATTAGTGTGTAGATAAAGAAGAAGGCAATAAGTGGCTAGTAAAGGTGGCATGATGCATTATCTGAAAAGGGGGGTATTTGGTTTCCAAGAAGTAGGGCCCATATAGAATGCAACGTTTAAGTTCTTTTAAAGAAGAAAGATGGTGTACTCCAAAGATAAATTGGTTCAAATCAACAGGTTATTTAAACTGCTTGTGGGGTGTTGTAAAAACAGAGCCATGTTGGAACAATACTCACTGAATCTGTTATAAGCTTGGACTGAAAGTCTTCTGCAAATTAAATGACACAGGAGACATGGAGAAAAATCTCATGAAGGAAAGGTCTGCAAAGGGCAAACCTTAAATGTCTCACTTATAATTAAGATCATCAATAAAGTAATCAACTGGTATGTTTTTGGGAGGTTGGACAAAAGTGGAGTACTACAAGAAAACTCACACAGATGTGGAGAGTACATGCAAACTTCATGCAGACAGTGTATTAAGTTTATGACTGAAGCCTGAACTCCGGAGCCGTCAAGGGAGAAAGATGATGTTGGTAGGAATGTGAAGTTAGCAATTAGGGCAAAGGATGATACCTACAACAGTTGGAAAGAACAGGGTTGGGAGGTAAAGAGAGCAGAGTATAAAGAGGCTAGCAGAACTGTAACCACATTGGTGAAGGCAACACTTGTGTAAAATTGAAATGGAGTTGGAAGAAGTTATCAGGATGAGAAATAATGGCTTTATTTGTACATAACAGAAAAGAGAAAGGGAGGGCCAGACCCAACAAGTTACAGCAAAGAAGGAAGGAGATTAAAAAATGATTGGAGATAAGCAGAAGTTCTGAATTTATTCTTTTCTTCAGTCTTCACAAAGAAAAGCAAGCAAAGGGTGCCATTACTTGGAGAGAAGCAGGGAGGAATGAGAACAACAGTAGGCAGACATCAGAGAGAGAAAAAGGGGGAGGAAGGATGGGAACTGTCCTTGGGAATGATAAAGCATTGGGTCCAGATGGGCTACCTTCCAGAGGTCTCAGAATTCCGGTCAGTGTGCCCCCCATGAAGATCTCCAGTAGGTCACTGGCTATTGCAGAAGTACCACAGCACTGAAAGACAACTGTGATACCATTGTACAAAAGGGGGAGGGAGGGCAAAAAATCCAGGGATCTATAGGGCTGTTAGTTTAATAGTAGGGACAGTGAAAAACATGTAGAGAACTTGGAGAGAGGGTTGTTAACTTTTCTAAAGGATAACACTTTCCAGGACGGCAGTGAACATGATGCCTTGGAAAGCAGTCGATTTCTGTCAAACCTGATCAAGTTTTATGACGCAATTGCAGGTGCATGTGGCAGGGGTACTTGTAGCATACCTGGACTTCAGCATGTCTTCTGACTTGGTCTTACAATGGGTGCTGATAGGAAAGCTGTGGTGGTAAGGAGTAGGACCAAGCCCTGATGTTCTGTCTTTCATGGTTGAATAGCAGGACACATGGGCCAGCTGTAGTGAGAGGGATAATGTGGCAAATGGAATACCTAAGGTACCTGTCCTGTGTCTAGTGCTTTTCAATCTCTTTTTGTCAGACATATCTTAAGGAAAAAACAGGATTAAACTCTTTGCTAGTGCCACAAAGGTAATTGCAACTACGGAAGATGACAGGAAAAATCTGGGGAAGGATTCAAAAAGGCTGACCAAGAAGATAGTAACAAGGTCAATTGAGGTTCATTGCAAATAATAGCAAAGTACTGCATTGATGCAAAACAGCTTTACTATAAAATATAAGCTAGGGGCAGTGGAATTGATTGCAAAAGAGGTTAGTGTAGTGATGTTTACTATACTTGGTCTCAACCATCAGGAACAGAGAGAGAGAGAGAGTGAGAGAGGGCAGTGGCAATAGGAAACATAATGTAGGGGTATATTCTTAAGGGTGTAGACTCCATAGAAGCAAAGATCACATCCCGAGAACTTTGTGCACATCTGTAAACCATATAAGGAAAGGGCTAATAGGCTGCTGGAAAGAATCCAGAAAAAGTTATCATATCTATGAGATTGAGAGGAAGGGATATGACCAAAACTAGACTATCTACAGGTCATCTCATTTGGAACCAGAAGTGAAAGATGAGATATGACACTGGTGACACATGATCATGTGTGAGAGATATACAGTGGTCATTCTAATCAGGAAGACCTAAAGACCTGAGGGATCGAGGGGGGCACAGGTTGCAGATTGTGTAGTAACTAACTATTCAACACTGTAACATAGAGGAATAAAACCCTTACTATGGCCCATGTGACCTGAGTTTAATTAGTGGCTCATAAATCTGAGTTATTAGTAGGAGAGGAAGGGCATTCCCATCCTGGGGTGAAGGGGAGAAGTGCTTGCTCACTGAAACAGTTAAGTTTCCCTGGTGGAGTCTGAAGAAACAGCTGTGAGGTGCTTCCTGAGAATGGATACCCTTTGTAGAAGTGATTGACACTTCAGTGCTGAAACTTATTGCATGTGTAGGAGGCAGAGGCAAAATAAGAGAATACACTCCCTGGCAGCACTACTACTTTAAACCAAGGTTCTAGATCTCCTCACTGGTCCTGTGCATTGGTCAATTATAACCAAGGGCAGAATAAGTTGGGTCCAGTAGATATGGTGGACATGGAGAGGAACTGGGGGCAGCTGATAATCAGCTGCAGGGAGCCAAAATAGGGAAAAGGATTATGGGGACTGACTACTCCCTGGATCTCTGAACATCCTTTCTTGCAGTGAAAGCTATCAACCCTTGAAAAAGACTATTACAAACCTTAAAGTGATACTTAATGACCTAGAAAATTCTTTCCACAAAATTTGTTTTATAAATTGTGTAAGAAACATGAAACCCATACAAGCCTTTGTTCTTGCAAAGAAAATCCTACTGGCAGTGACAAGAGATACTTAGAAAAAAATTCTGTTGATGAAGTTTTCCTGTGAAGCCAAAAACTTTTGTGTTCTGAAAAAGTAGGCTGCATTTTCTGTTACCAAATGTCTGTGAAGCCAAAAACTTGTCACTGCAATCTATTCAGAATGACAAAGTTATTTGAGGCTTTGGTGGAATCAGCAGTAGCTCTTCAGGAAAAATGTGCAAACACCGAATACCAGCTGCTCAGCTGCGAAAAGCAAATTGCTATGATGATGATCTAGATAGCCACATCTCTGGAAACTGGCAAACCCAGTGCACCCCTGATGAAACATAGAACAGGGAAACAATATGGAGGCCTATATGGTTGTATTTCGGAGATATGCAACTAGAGAAACTGGCCCCAAAACAAGTAGGGTAGGATACTGAGCTCTTATTGAAGTGTTAATGCTGCTGGGCACCAGGCATAACATCAGTATGTTATGCACATGCATAATACGGCATGCTGAGTGCTTAGGGATATGACACAGGGTAGGGAGAGAATCACTAGCAATCCCGTCAAGTGAAAGTTAAATATTTCTGGACTGACTGGTGGCCATAGTTCCACACAGCACATACCAGTAAGCTGCTATAAGGTTGGAGTGCCAGCTGTATAAGTGATTATAGTTGATAGATGGTTTAATAGTTACATGCTATGTGTCTACAGGTGAAAAATGGGGAGATTTCAGAGTGTTTGATTGTACATATACAGCACTTCCAGTGGGACACAGCCATGCTGCACAGAATCTGGATTTTTTAGTTTCTGTAAATGTTTTGGGTTTCTAATATTGTGATAGGTATGGACCCCATTCTTGAATAAGGGGATAATTAAAGTTCATGAACTTAGTACTGCTTCAGTCTTTGATATTTGCCAAGAGTGCTGCTATTAGCATATGCAGAGTACACCGAATTGCTTCTTTCTGTAATTAAAATGGAGTTACATATATCACTAGCATATTTAAGTGCACTTGAAAACTTTTATTATACTTTTTGCTCCTATTGCTGTTGGGATTATATGCGTGTCTTTATTCCATATCGTTCTAGGTTCTTTTTCTATATCATAGCATTTTATGACTTTGTGTTTCTCACTATGCTGGACACTATAATTGCTAAGTGCACCCATTTCATTGATTAATGATACTTCTGCCCTTTTTCTTTCACTGCTGTACCTGTTTTTCTTGCTTCTGTTTTCTTAACTGTTGATATTGAATGATCCCATGGGATCATAACATTTTCAGTAATTATTTTAATTATTTGGCATTCATGCTTCTAAGACTTCTCAGTTAGCTGTATGTTGTACTGTTTTCATAATCCACTTTCAGTGTACAGGGCTTCTGCCATGAGTATATTACATCCAGCAGTAAGATATACAAGTGTTTTAGCTCTGTATCACAGAACTTGTATTTATCTATATTTTCCACTTTTTCTATAGATTTTGTAAACCAGTGTGTACGTTGTGTGCTGTCTTGAGCTGCCATTTTTAACATTTCATCTTTTGGTTTAAATTTGCCTCTCTTTAACCACTCATGTATCAAATATTTATCAACATTTGGTTGTTCTAGGAGTTCTTTATACCTTCCCCGACAATTGCAGGTGTTCCAGTTTTCCAGCCTTTTATTCTGGTCATGTTTTGTGTTCAGAAAAATGACTTTTGTGCTGATAGAGAACAAATAACCAAAAAATTCAACACACAAAAATTTCTCCGCTGACAAGAATAATAGGTAAAAGCCACAAAAATTTAATATTAAGATTCACCAATCAAAGAGGATCAAAAACACTCAATACTGATAGATTAAAATACAATCATGTATCACTATTTTATATATATATATATATCAGTATAAATCCCCCTACTATCACTAGGGAACAGGTCCTTAATGCTCTCTCTAAGACCAAGATCACTGCATCAGTTGGCCCACACAGTATCTCAGGATGCCTTCCAAATAGCATGAAATATGATCTACCAGGGCCTCTGGAATTGCTGTTTAACTGTAGCCTCTGAACAACCTTCATGCCTCATGTATGGAGAAAGGAAACAGTCATCCCTCTGCACAAAGGTGGGCCATCTATCTGCACAAAGGTGGGCCATCTACAGACCCTGGAAACTACAGACCCTTAAGGCTCACCAATTTTATATGTAAAGTCATGGAAAGAGTTATCATGGAGATGATCAATAGAGATATAGTAAACCTCCAGACACTGGACCCAACTCAGTTTAGTTTCGTTAAGGGCAGATCATGCCTACTCAGCCTGGAGGATTTCTTTGAGAAGGTCACCAAAGCAATGGATGAGGGCAGAATCATTCATACTGCCTACCTTGACCTGGCTAAGGCATTTGGCACAATACCCCACTTGGGCATTGTTGACAAACTCAAGAATTTAGGTACAAACCTGTATGTCATCCAGTAGATAGCCAACTGGCGCTCAGACAGGGCCCAAGAAGTCAGAATTGGGGAGTTCACCTGTACAAAAAAGCCAGTCACAAGTGGAGTCCCTCAGGGATCAGTCCTTGGACTGCTCCTTTTTGGCATTTACTTTTCAGAAGTCAAGGCCAATGTCAGTGGTCTCTGGCTGACTAAATTTGCAGATGATTGCAAATTAGGAGCTGTCATTGAATCTTACACTGACACAAATGTTCTCCAGTAGGGGCTGACACAGACAAACAACTGGTTTCAGAGCCATGGACTAAAACTAAATGCCAAGAAATGCATAATAGAACCATTTGGGAAGTCATCCATTCCTGATAACTGAAAAATTATATGGAGCTTACTGCTTGCTGTGATGGATATGAAGTCTTCTTAAGATACTCAGTCTTGCTGGCTGGATTCTGCTAAAATTCAAAGTCTGGTTATATTTGCATTCACAGTCTGTTGCATACAGAAACTTGCAGAATATACACTGATGAGAGAATATACTTTGGAGTATTAACTTAGAGCAGTAACAAATAACTTTTTATAATAAAACAAACAGACTAACGTTGCAGTTTAAAGTACTGTTCCAACTTTACTTCTCATATAGTACAGATGATGTGAGAGATATAACATTTACCTCAGGACAAATGTGTCCCTACCATACCCCTAACATAACTGAATTCATACAGCTCTTTATATACAATTTTAGTCATGCGCAAACATATACATTTCCTTTTGGTATTCTATTTTTGAGAATTGCTCATCCTGTAGAAACAGTACTAATTGTTGCAGATGCTGACGCAAACTGCTGACTTAATGATATTATTTTTCAGCTTCCTTGTTTAACAATGTCTTGTCACATTTTTGCTGAATTTTATAAGAGACCAGCTTTTCTGACAGTGTGAACATCCTGTATTCTATTTGGATCTTTGTATAAGAACATTTGTTCTTATGCCAATGCTGATAAACATGTCCTGTTTTCCATGCAGAAAAACATATTTTTGAGGAAACACATTGCCACAGTGTCATTGTCCATTCTTTAAAAGCAGATTTTGCATTTTTGCTCTTGCATACATCCTGTTTTTAAGTCTGTAAGGGAAAATGTCCATTCAGCAGGTTCCTTATTTTCCAAGCCATGGTCATTTAGTATGGTTGCTGATCACATATTACTAAACTCTGTTTCTGCATTTAAGCAAGCTTTTTCTTTCAGCATATTTACAACAGAATTAATTTCAGCCTTATATTCATAATATCTAACAATAACTATCATATTGACAACACACCCTTTAGAGTTGACCCAGTAGTCAGGGACTTAGGGACACACATAGATAGTAATCTAGCCTTTGACCATCACATGTCTACAGTGGTGAGGAAATCATTCTATGTTGCTCAACTTATAAACAAAGGTATGGCATCTAATTCCAAGGATGTCATTGTTACACAATATTCAGCATTCATCAGACCTGTCATTGAGTACAGTACCCCATTTGGTATGTACCTTACCAAACATATCCAACAGTTGCAATGTCCACAGAGGTTCCTCACTAAAAAAATGCAGGGTGTAAGTAAAATGTCTTATGCAGACCACCTCAAGCCCCTATCCCTGTATTCTGTCTCCTACAGGCTTTTTAGGGAAGATCTATGCCTGGCATACACAGCATTGTCAGACTACACTCTGATGGACCTCCTGCATATCTACAAAACAAACAGCACCAGAATTACCCATTCTAAAGACTTACACCTTGACTTTGATATAAATAGGACCAGCTGGCGAGATAGGTGTGTATCCCAGAGAATACCCCGTCTATGGAACAGTCTCCCCTTCCATGTGAAGCATAGTTCCTCCCAAACCCAATTCAAGTGCAACTTGGACAACTGGATGGGAAACCAGAAATTCATCCATGGTTTGGTACCTATGTCTCTAATGGACACAGGTGACCTGTAAATGGTCCATGTCCCAGGCCCATGCTTACACTTATCAAGGGTATCAGAACTTGTCAGATATTTAGGATGCATGGCTAGGCTTAAAAATAGGGTTGCCACCTTTTCAAATGCTGAAAGTGGGACAATTTTTGTAGAAATGTGAGATTTTGCAGGACAAAACATACCCACAGCCAGTGCAAAGGATAGAACTTCACTTTTTTTTCAAAAATAAAAGCTTATTTTTGTAGCATTTTAGATGCTTATGCTATTTCATACAACATTGATGTGTTTCAGATACAAAATAACTGTTTTATGCAACTATTAATGAAAACTTAAGAAATATATTTTGACTTAAAATCTCAGGACATTTGCCACTTTTTAGTTTTTTTTGCAGGACCCAACTGCCCAAAGTGGGACTGTCCCTCACAAAGAGGGACAGGTGGTAACCCTACTTAAAAAGCCCCTTGTGGTTGTTGGCCTAGTAAACACCTAAGAACCTATGAACCTATCAGTTCAAACAGTTAATTGCTTTTGCCCTGTATTTCAGCCTGGACTTTAGAACTTAAAGAGTTTACAGCTGTGTGCTTAAATACTATTGGAGCCTAAAGTGTCACAATCCTTAAGGTTGTATATAACAATTAGTTTCAAACAACCCATAATACAACCAGTTACATTGTTTGAAAATGTCCATAAATGTGATATTTAAACTACCAAAATAAAACTAGTGTTTTTAGCTACTTTTTTTTTAAAGATGTCCACCTTCAAAATGTAAAATTATTTAAACACTTTTCCTTCGAAAAACTAATTTCTTTGTTTAGTGGGCTAAATAATTAAATAAGCTTAATCATACCCAACAATTATATCATAACTGAGTTTCTAAAAAACATTCTGTATAACTGCCGACCAATAATTAAAAATATGGTTAGATCTTATAACTTGTCTGCTCATAATTTAAGGACCAGAGTATGTATGTATATATGTATATATATATATATATATATATATATATATATATATATATATATATATATATATATATATATTTATATATATATACAATGAGAGAGAGAGAGAGAGAGGTCCACTTTGTAATGTCAAGATTTCACAGTCTCGAAGCTCTGAATACCAACTCTCAGAACTTCGAAATTGCAGAATCTCAAAAACTGTCAATGGAGATTGCCATGCAGTGCAGAATGGGAACTATACCATTTTCTGCACTGTAATACGATCTCAGAGTTGGTATATTTAAGTTTGCAGGGGGTGTGGGGGGTGCAGGGAGGCTTGCCCCTCTGCAGAAATGCGATTCCTGATGTTTTGCTGTTTTTTTTTTTTTTTTTTTCGTTTTGAGATTCAGCAATCTCGAAGTTCTGAGAGTCGCTATTCAGAGCTTCGAGATTGTGAAATCTCGAATTTATGAAGTGAATCTAATATATATATATATATATATATATATTTAATCCTGGGGGTCGTGGTGGCATAAAGTATTATTTGCCATAACCCTCAAGGCTATTCTCTTTTTGAAAAAGAGGAGGAGTGGCAATAATTTCACATGATTGGCTAATTGCTGTGGGAACCATTGTGAGAATATTCCCACACTGCACACATTGTTGTATGTCCTGAAAACATTTAAGTGGTGCATACATTTTTTTAAATCATCAATATGTTACAGTATTACAACTTTATGTCATTTGTATAGCTTCAACAGGCTCAACATATTACATCTGTCACCCCTTCCAGTAGAAAACCAGGGATTTAGGATTCATAATTTTGAATAGTCAGACCTCAGCAACCAATATGACAATTCAACAGTTGCAGAAACAGCAGCTGATGTCTAGTGGTGGATCTTTTCACTATGTCTCCCTTAAGCCACTCTTGTACTATTTTCTGAATGGTCAGTCTTCTGGGTCTAGTATCATATAAGGACTCAACATCACCTTCCATTTTGTACCTTTTAAATCAATGTTAAACTGATGCTGAGTTTAAACACTATTGTAAGTTATCTTTGCAAGCACTGTCTTGCACTCCCTTTTTCTGGTTTCTGTACTATGGATGTCATCAGAGGCACAGCTGGACTTTCAGTTCCTGGGGCTGATTGCTGGTCCTTCTGAAATGTATTCACCAACCAGCCAACCAGGTATTGTTTCTGAGTCCTTCCTTTGCCCCTTCCTCAGCTGAAGGGGCAAATACAAAAAAAAAAAAAAAACATGTCTGTGATCAGGGTACCCATAGTTCCTGAAATACAGGAGACAATTAGATCCTATTTCTGCTCTCAGCCCCTGACCCGCCTTCCTCAGATTTTACCTAAAAGAAACAAATCTTTTTTTTTTTTTTTTTTTTAAACTGGAACAAACTGCTTGCTACAAATGTAGCAAGTAGTTGTTACTGTTTATACCTCCCATATGGAGTGCTGCAGCTCAGGTTTTAATTGAAAAAAAGAAAGAAACAAACAGTTTTTTTTTCCTTTTAAACTGTTGCAAACTGCTTGCCACCAATGTAGCAAGCAGTTGGTACAGTTTATACTACACAGGGAGCACTCCAAAGATCAGATTTGAAAGTAAATATGATGCCAACTTTTAAAAACTGGTGTGCACTAAAGAGTGAATGGAACCAGATTGTGCCCTCTGATACTTTGTGCCTGGGCTGTTACCCCCTTCACCCTGACCTAGCTATGGTACTGGGTGTCATGTCTTTCAACATATTTTATAACTCTGTCCTGATTTCTAATACAATCTTCCCCTTTACTGGTTTCTGTGTTATGGGCATCAACCACTTTCAGTCGATATTGTAAGTTATTTATACCATTTTAAAAAGCATTTGCCCTTATTCCAATTGCACTGCCTACAGAAACACAATATTTTTTTTACTAGTTTTACAAATTTCTTTTTGTCTGAATGTTGTCCCTACCCTCTGTGTTTTATTTGCAAACTGCTTTTAATTTCTGAACACTTCCTTGTCTGTAAAATGCCTGGATAACAATTACTAGCCTGACTACTTATTTTTTCTGAAGTACTTTGCTTATAGGCTTCTGTATTACTTAACACTCTCTACTGCTGTCAGCAACTTTACTGCACAGCTGATATGATCTCTATGCTCAGAAAGAGAGTTACCTTCCACCTTTCTCCTTAAAGTACGTTTCATTATGTCATCACTGAACTGTCATAATGGAGTTTACACTGAGACATTAAAATATACAACTGTTGCTGCTCACCCCAGTTTTAAATTTGACATAGCATACCATTTACTCTTGCCACTAACTTTTTTAGCCTCACAGTTACCACTGTGTACGAGTAACATATTCATTCTGTCCATATTTTCTCTATCCTGCATGTTAATGTGGTCTTCAACTACTAAGTTCAGGTTTGCTCTACTAAATAATACAAGGCTACTATGCACTTTGAGTTCCTCCATCTTGCCACTCTGATGCTGACTTCCTACTCTGTGGAACAAACTTCCCCACAGAGGCACTGGAAGCTGCTGAAGGCTGGGGGTGGTGGAGGGTGAGAGGGGCACTTGGTGATCAATAAAGGGCAATTTCTTTAGAATTATTTACTACCACAACATAGGTTCACTTGGGGGAAATTTTAAGCTTCACCATTTTCTCTTTGGGTGCTTGAATTAACATTTCCTGATTGGTCTTACCTATCCCATGGCTGATAATTGTATATTAGCCCTACTGAGTATAACTGTGAACATACCATAGATAATTTGAGGGAGTCTATGTAGGGGTTGCCACATTTAGGAACTGCCTGTATCCTTTAGTGGCACAAGGGGCAATGCTGCAGTACATTTTCTGTTACCCATCCTTAGGTCCAAGTTGCATTTGAATGTGGACGGGAATGAGCTTTGTTTTACTTGAATGGATAGTCTGTTCTGGAACAGTGGTAGCTTCTATGAAATATATCCATCTCTCCACAATATCCAGTTTAGATACCTGGACTGAGTATTTCTGATGCCATTTGACTTGTTGATGTTCAGTAGGTCCATCTGTATTAGGTTGGAGGATGCCTTGTATGCTAGACATGTGACCTGTAAGCACTCTGTAGGATACTGAGTATAGTGATAAATCTTTGAGGTGGTCCACGCAAGTCCTGTCGTTTAGGACTTGTATCCTTTTAGTGCGGTATCTCTGTGGGTATTCCAATTATTGGATGGGTCTGGACAGATACCCACCAAAGTGGATATTATACAAAATGATTGACCTAATGAGGGCTTTGTAAAAGGGGACAATAACATCTCTAGATCTACTAGCAATCAGTTTGTTCATAAACTGTGTAATATAGAAAGGCTTTATGACTCTGGGCACATGTTGGTCAAAAGTTAGGTCACTGTACACACAAGTTCCCAAATGCCGAACAGCTGGGTCAGTTCTCAGGGGGTATTGCCAATTTGGCAGTTCCCTGGAGTAGATGACTTCCCAAAGGATACGATAATGTATTTTTTTGGAGTTTAGTTTCAATTCATGATTCTTCCACCAGTTATTGTTTGGGACAAAGGCAAGGTAATAGATTGGGCCCCCCCCAGAGCAGCCCCTCTTGCAGCACCCTCCTACTGCTCCAGCAGCAGCCCCCTCCCCAGCCACTCCAGTGTTCCATTACTTGGCTATTTCTCCTTATTTACCATAAACACTGTTCAAACCTGTCATTGTGCATACTGTTTTCTTATTTGCTTCTACAATGATTATAGATATTGAAATAAAATAGCACAAACACTGATAGCCATTTGCTAAATCAACAAAACAGACTCGCAATGAAAACAGACTCAGCATGAACAGAAAACTTCTCTGCCCTTGAAACTCACATTTATTGAAACCGCATGAAAACCCACATTAATTTTGCATTTGGCAAGTGGAGGACTAAGCTTACCTTTGGGCTGTTTTCAAACCATAGGGTCCTTACACATTTTTAGGGCCATGCATACATGTATGCATTCTTTGATTCACCTTCCTGATGGTATTAAAATATATTCCTTGTATAATACAGCACACTTGTTAGAGCATGTTTTAAATTTATTGTTTTGAACATTTTTCCAGTAAGCAATGAAACAAAATTTTTGAACCAATAATGACAAAACTGTCCATTTCAGAACATTTCCATCATAAAAGTCTGCTCAAGCGCCTGTCATTACAATCCACCAGTATCGGTAAATATGCACAATCTCTGCAGAAGTGAAAGTCATCTAAATAATTCCATATTAATGGGATCTGTAACTAATGAAGAGGTTGCTGCTAGCAAACAACTGTATATTTCATTGTTTCATCTACAAATAAAGTGCTTGTTGCCCTTGAAGAATAAATTGCTTATGTTACATTAAAAAATGATAAGCTAGTAATATTGCAATATGAAATGGATGGCAAGCTGATAACAGGTTCATAGTTACTAGGTAACTCCTCCAAAGGAGGACATTCACAGGACTGCAGCATCCACTCCCTTTAAAGTACAACACAGTACAGTGACAGCAATCCATCTGTATACTGTGAGACAAGAACCCACAGCCTTCTGCATCAAAAACAAGTATATACTACCTGTTGTGCTACTAACAATGCAAACAGACTTGGCATAATCAGCAATTATCTCCTCTTCCCCTGAAGCTCTCTGCTCCTTATAAAATCCACTTGACACTCAACAAAATCTCTCAACTTTGCAGCACAAGAAATCTGGAAAAATCGAAAATTTATTGGGGGGGCAAGGCCCAAAACAAGGGACACATTTAAGCATTGCAACATTGCTTCCATAATCATAGAAAGTTGCTAGAATAAAGTGCCTTGTGTTGCCATGTGTTTCCTGGAAGATGTTAAGAATGAAACTTAAAGAGGTATCAATATTTAGTGAATTCAGTTCATACTGATTTGCTAGAAAACCACAAATTTTAAGAGGAACAGACCAAAAATATGAGCCAAATATTAGGTGACAATCTGAACAGTTGAAAGCTATGGACTCAACTCCTTGTATCACAAGTGATGGTATGGGTAGAGAATTCAGGGTTTTGTACTTAAGGTACAGGGTTTGAACCGGAGTAACACTAACCACCAGGTATACCTAAATGGGGCATTACACACACACACACACACACACACACACACACACACACACACACACACACACACACACACACACACACACACTCCAATGATCAGCAAAACACACGCACACACCAATGATCAGCAAACCACATGCACACCTCTTCTTCTTCTTTTGGCTGTTCCCATTAGGGGTCGCCACACCAGATCATCTGTTTCCATTTCTTCCTGTCCTCTGCATCATGCTCTTTCACACCAACCGCCTGCATGTCCTTTTACCACATCCATAAAGCTTATCTTAGGCCTTCCTCTTTTCCTCTTACCTGGCAGCTCCATCCTTAGCATCCTTTTCCCAATATACCCAGCATCCCTCCTCAGCACATGTCCAAACCAACGTAATCTCGCCTCTCTTGCTTTGTCTCCAAACTGTCCAACCTGAGCTGACCCTCTAATATACTGATTCCTAATCCTGTCCATCCTAGTCACACCCAGTGCAAATCTTAACATCTTTAACTCTGCCACATCCAGCTCTGACTCCTGCCTTTTGGTCAGTGCCACTGTCTCCAACCCATATAACATAGCTGTTCTCACTACCCTCTTATAGACCTTCCCTTTCACTCTTCTGTTACCCGTCTGTCACAAATCACTCCTGGCACTCTTCTCCACCCATTCCACCCTACCTGTACTCTCTTCTTCACCTCTCCTCCACAATCACCATTACTCTGAACTGTTGATCCGAAGTACTTAAACTCATCCACCTTTACCAACTCTACTCCCTGCATCCTCACCCTCACCATTCCTCTACCCTCCCTCTCATTTACACACATATATTCTGTTTTAGCCCTGCTGACCTTCATTCCTCTCCTCTCTAAAGCATATCTCCACCTCTCCAGGGTCTCCTCAACCTTTTCCCTACTCTCACTACATATCACAATGTCATCTGCAAACATCATAGTCCATGGGCCCTCCTGTCTGATCTCATTTGTCAAACTGTCCATCACCACTGCAAATAAGAAAGGGCTCAGAGCTGATCCTTGATGTAATCCCACCTCCACCTTAAACGTATCTGTCATTCCCACCGCAGTCCTCACCAATGTCACACTACCCTCATACATATCCTGTACCACTCTTACATACTTCTCTGCCACTCCCGACTTCCTCATACAATACCACAACTCCTCTCTAGGCACCCTGTCATATGCTTTCTCTAAGTCCACAAAGACACAATGCAACTCCTTCTGACCTTCTCTGTATTTCTCCAACAACACTCTCAGAGCAAATATTGCATCTGTAGTGATCTTTCCTGGCATGAAACCATATTGCTGATCACTAATCATCACCTCCCTTCTTAACCTAGCTTCCACTACTCTTTCCCATAACTTCAAGCTGTGACTGATCAATTTTATCCCTCTGTAGTTACTGCAGCTCTGCACATCACCCAAAAATCATTTCAAAACTTTTCCCACCTTTAATGTGACCAGTAACCTGTACAATTCAATTGAAAAACAAAAAATCTGTTAGGGGATAAAATATAAAAAATAAAAAACGTACAATAAGCTGGTTGCATAAGTGTGCACACTCTTAAACTAATACTTTGTTGAAGCACCTTTTGATTTAATTACAACATTCAGTCTTCTTGAGTACACACCTGCCATCAATTAAAGAGACTCTAATTAACCCCAAATAAAGTTCAGCTGTCCTAGTAGGAGTTACCTGACATTTACTCAGTTGTCTGCTACAGCAAAAGCCATGGTTCACAGAGAGCTTACAAAGCATCAAAGGGATCTCATTGTTGAAAGTTATCAGTCAGAAGAAGGGTACAAAAAAATTGAATTGTAAAGGTTATAGGTCACATTATAGGTGGGAAAGGTTTTGAAATGATTTGTTGTGGTCTCATTTTTTTTATATCACAAAAACCTGGGATTTTAACAAGGGTTTGTAAACTTTTTATATCCACTGTATGGGACCGTCCTAAAGAAGGACACATGGTCCTCCTTAAAGAAGTCACTGCCACAGTAGTCAGACCTGTAAAAGTGCGGAAGCGATCCCTCCCCTCGCTCTATGGTTCCGGTGCCGATGCTTCCCTGACTGTTCAAGTCATCTGCTTATTTACAATGGATGTGCCTTACGGCTAACTCCACTAATCCAGGGTTACTGTCTTCAGTAACCTGCTTTTCTACCCCAGTTTGAGATGATACCACCCTTACCTTTCTTTATGTTGCCCTCTCACTGCAAAGGGTAACTCAGAATAAAGCATACCAATTTTACTTTTTTCTTTGCTCACTGATTCATGTTGCTTAAATTCTACCTTTAGTTTTGTTTTCTGCATTATAATAGTGGACTTAAGCCCAGACATCTACATTCTCCTGCTTTTGTCATTCTCTGCCCTCACTTTGTTCTATCAAGTGCATTTCTTTTATTTTTATCATCTGTGCTGCAGAGCTAACATGTCAAGTTTCTGTGCATGTGTCTCTTTTGTAATAATATTTTCTTCAGTCACCCATTAACAGTTAGGACACAGAATTTGTCGTAGTTTCCATACTGACATCTCTAAAACAGTTTTGGTTTCAGAATTCCACATTACCTTATCCTCAGTTCCTTGTTTATTTAACATCTCTCTCTTTTTTGCTGCTGCTGTCATCACAGCATGTTTTTGATAACAGACAGGGTACTTTTTTGCTCTCTAACCACCACCAACATTCTAGTGGTTAGCCCCAAATTGTCTCGTTCCCATTCCCTACTTCCTTGTCTTCCTTTCTGTACTTCCTCCACCAAGGAGCTACCTTCTTCGTGAATATAGCCACCCACAATACCCTCTCTTGCACTAAAGTGACTGGCAATGAGCCCATGTAATTGGATAATTACTGTGAGAATATTCACCCTCTCCACATTTCTATATATTTTGAAAATATTTAAAGTTGCGTTCACGTGTCATTATCATCAACATATTACAATATTATGACTTTAAAAAAATATATACAGTTGTATTAAATTCAACAGATTCAACATGTTACTAATATATATATATATATATATATATATCTATATATATATCTATATATATATATATATATATATCTGTGTGTCATTTCACCGAAAATTCTGACATAGGGTCCATATCGCCGAAAATCCAACTGTAGTGTGATCTTGGGAGTGAGAATATTAAAGTAGGGGTGTGTGGGATGGACAGCCCCCCACAACGGGGGGTGTGGGGGGTGTAGCTCCCTACCCAGTACAATTTAATATTATAATGTTTTTTATTGTCCAGTCCCTACTAAAACAGTAAGTAAGTAGTTTATAACGTGAGTAGATGGGGTCTACGCCCCCCACACCCTCCTACTTAAATATTCTCATTCTGAGATCGCACTACAGTTGGGGGAAAAGGGCATATACATATTTTTGGCAATATAGACCCTATGTACACACGCATACATATGTACATGCACATATAAATCTCACTGTCCAGATTTTCTCAGAATGTCAAGATTTTTGCCCCGTATTTTTGTCCTGTTTCTCATAAAATCATAGCTTTTTGGCAAATCACTGAGGACTGAAGTCGGAAAATAATAGAACACATTTAAGTTGTAAACTTCATATCCTTCAGAAAATTCATAATAATGCAAAGCCTGTTAGTATATCAACTTTCTAAGTTTGTAAAAGCAATGTTTAAAAAGTTTATTTTTGGGCCTTTGTCCTCACCAGTTTCTGGCTTTGTCCAGATTTCTTGCTCTAAGAGGTTGACAGATATGTATGTATGTATAGATAGATAGATAGCGATATAGATACACATACATACAAACCTGGTTATCTAGATCAACTATACTAAATGTTGACAACATTCATGTCAACAACACAAAATCGACCATAACCATGATTCTGTGCATTCTCTGAGGATTAACTTCAGAGCAAGTAATGTTAAAAACATGTTTTTTGCAGGAACAATCCTTGGGGAAAGGGTATATTCCCCTATCCCTCAACCCCAGGGATTATGGATATTGTGCAACTGTCAACCAAAGCATTTTCACCAAACACAGGTCTTTTTCTTAGTTTAACCAATACTATAGAAAATGTAACTTTTTTTTTTTACATTTCAGTTTTCGGAAACTCACACATATGGTCTCAGCCATATGAATTTTGAGTTTCCGAAAACCTGACAATGTGATATAAATCCATATATATATATATATATATATATATATATGTATATATATATATGTATATATATATATATATATATATATATATATATATATATATATATATATATATATATATATATATATATAAACATTTTATAATCTCGAAATACTGCAGCAGTTAGCGTTGTCACCTCACATTAAGAGGTTCTCCAGTTCGATCCTCAGCTGGGGTGCCTTCTGTACGGAGTCTGT
>NC_056750.1:798417590-798620090 GCF_019279795.1 Protopterus annectens
ATGTTCATAGGTTGGTACTAGGCTATCAGCCCTAGGGCCTATACAAGCCTAGCCATAACAATTCCCTGGCTATATGTTGGTCTCTGGCATGATTCACCACTTCCATTTCCTGTAGAACCAGGTAACTACTGGTACAGTACAGGAATATCCAGTCTCCTTGAGGTAATTCTACATTAGCTATAAATGTCACTTCAAATACAGAACACACACACACACGTGTACATGGGGTTCCTATCACGTTGTCAAACTTTTACAAGTTCGAACCACATATGGTCGAGACCATAATTTCAAATTTGTAAAAGTTTGAGCGTGTGAATGGAAATCTCCATAGGCAGAGGTTTCCATTCACTTCAATGTGGTGTGATCTCGGAATTGGTATATTTAAGTAGCGTGGGGTGTGGGGGGGGGGTGCAGTTTATTTTGTTGTCTGTTGTGTTTTGTTTTTTTTAGGTAGTCGAAGTTATGTAACTTCGAACATGGTTCGACCATTAGTTGTTCGAAGTTACATAACTTCGACTATGTGATATAGACCCGTGTACATGTATGTGGATACACATAACTGTGTGTGTGTGTGTGGGGGGGGGTTGTGTCCATGCTTACGTGTGTGTGTGTGTGTATATGGTATGTGCCTACACAGATATAAATGCATGTGTGCGTGCCTCTATGTGCTTGTTACAATACATTTTTCTCTTCTTGCACTGCTGTCCTGCATAAAAGAACACACTACAGTGAATGTTCTAATTTCACACCCATTCAACTGTGTTTTATCTTTTAAGATTGTATTAGATTTCTGCTTATTGACATATCCATCTGGCAACTCTTGACATCAGCATAGTTCATAAGAGAAGATTTATGACCCTACTAAAGTTCATGATGTCTACAGATTAGCAGGCAGGAAGGCCAAATTATTTGAAAGCATTACTAGTTGGTAATAAAGGCATGACCCTAAAGAGAGGGAAAGACTCTGGCACCTGTCCACTGTATTTCCCAATGTCCCTATCTTCAAATATGGTAACTGTTATAGCACAGAGATTCTAGGCATGAAAAACGTACACATAATGCTAAACTGGAGTGTTTACTGAAAATAGTGTAATTTAAATCAGTTGTCAGAACATACACACTATTTTTAAATAGATGCAGCTGACATGAGAAAAACAATGTTCTTACCACACAATAAGCAAACTGTGAAACCTCAGGAAATAAAATGGGTTTCAGGGTCTCACAACAATATTTTCAGCTATAGGAACCCTGAATTTATATGCATGTTCAACATTCATAATGATGATAAGGCCAATGTGCATGAATGCATATGCAAAATAATGTGGAAGTAGCTTTTTGTGCTTGAGGTGTATGGTTATTTGTTAATAAGAGTAATGCAGAAAAAACATACATGGCCAACATCCAAATGAACTACAGTGCTGTAAACACACTGAAGAGATGCCTTTCCTACACGTGTTCTTTTTTACCTGGCACAATAAACATTATGGTCACTACCCTTCATGGGAAAAAGGAGAAAATCCTTGAAGTTTTTATCATAAGATATTTTTTTTGACCAATGGGTAGTTTCGGTACAGCTTTTGCAGATCAGACAACTCCTTTGTGCATATGCTTTCTACAAACATTTGTAAGGTTTTACTTTGTGTTAATCACGGTTACAAATTATTGTTTAGCAATGTATCCCTGCTGTCACCATGGAGAAAATGCTAGACCATTAAGTGCTCTGGATGTAAAAATACAGGATAATGGTATGATCGCAGTTGCTGTGTACAAAGTATCAAAGTGCTAGTTACTTTCAGTGATATATGCAGAGAATGGACATATTTTAGTACATTGTGTACTGTGCTTTCATAAGATAGACTTCTACCTGCATTGGCAGTAATCAGACACCATCAGTCATTTTTGGAGCTTCTGTTTTGTTTTATAAAAAGTAGATAACATGAAACTGTATTTATTTGTAATGCTTTCATTTCCAAGTTCAGCAAATTACCTACAAGCTTGTAGAGAAGTGCAATTCAGTTCTACTTTATACCTCTTTAATTTTGCATTATTATGTAACTAGTTATATTTACATGCAAAATATTCCATTTTTTGGGTTAGTGGCATGCATTTAAATTTCATATTTCTACTTTTAGCTTTTGATATTCTGTATTATTATCAGTATTATGTGCTATTTTTTGCCACATTTGAATTTCTTGAGCACTTATTGAAACAAGAATACTTGACCTATTGAGTATGGTTAGTTTTTAAATATAAAGAAACAGTTACAAGAATGACCTAGAGCTTGAAATTCACAGTTTGTTGTAATTTCTGAAGTAAAAGATTTGTAGTAGATCTACACCTGTCACTGTCTATTACCCTTTTCGGTACTTTTCCATTAAACTCCAACCACTTCTCGCTGGTCTGCTTTTGTCATATTTCATTGGCGCAAGGCGTCGGCAGTTTGGTTTCTCTTATTTCCTGGAGCAGTGTCAAAGATGAAATAAACAGAAGTACTGAAAGAAGGTAGTAATATTAAATCCCCATCACTTCCCAGAGGTCTGCTGTTCCTAAATTTCCTCGGCGCAAAATTGCAACGGAGAACTACCAGCTTTAGATGCATTACTTATGAAGTTGTAATAACAGATAACAGTAAAGTGAAATTATTGGAAATTGCAACACTGGACAGATTACTACCGTGTTTACATGCATTTTCACTTTACTGTTATCTGTTATTTCAACTTCGTAAGTAATGAAGAAATGTTATGTAAGCACTTCATTGCTTAGTCTGCAATTTTCATTGACAGTCAGCACAGGGAGAACCATGATGGGCCATCAAACAGACCTGTGAGAAGTACATAAAAACACATTCAGTCAGATATGCTCCTCTTTGCACCTGATGGTGTGCTCTGAAAACAAAGCTGCCACTCTGAACATTGGTAGATACTGTCTGATCCATAAAAGCACTAAATGTGCTAAGTCATTTGTATATAATGACAGCGAGTAAATGTTCCACATGCTATTCATAAAGAGAAAGAACGCAGATCAAGTAAATGGGAAAAGAAAGCAAGACACAAAGGAATAATTGCAGCTAGGGTTACCACCTGTCCCACTTTGCGAGGGACAGTCCCTCTTTGGGCAGTTGTGTCCTGACAAAAAATTGTAAAAATGGCAAATGCCCTGAGATTTTAGAACAAAATTATTTCCTATATTTTATGTAATAGTTGCATAAAACAGTTATTCTGTATCTAAAATACCTAAATGTTATAAGAAACAGAATAAGCAACTAAAATGCTACAGGAATAAGCTTTTATTTAGGCAAAAAATTTAAGTTCTATCCTTTGTACAGACCATGGGTATGTGTCAGCCTGCACAATCTGATGTTTGTATCAAAAATGTCCCACTTTGGCCATTTGAAAAGGTGGCAACCCTAATTGCAGAAAGGGTAATAATTTCCAGTAAGAATTAAACCCAAGAAACGAAGTTTACAGGAATAATAATGTAAGAGTTTCTACAGAATACATCATTTGCTTTGTGATAACATGACTGAGCAAGTGATTTCCACAATTTCACGCTATAAAGATGCCTTGTGACGACAAAATATGGCCAAAGCAGACCAGTGAGAAGTGGTAGGGTTTTAACGGAAAAGCGAAGTTTACCGGAATACAAAGCTAAGGGTTTCTACAGAATACATCACTTGCGATAACATGACTGAGCAACTGATTTCCAAACTTCCATGCTATATAAAGATGCCTCAAGCTGATGAAATTTGGCAAAAGCAGACCAGCGAGAAGTAGTAGGGGTTTAACGGAAAAGTATCCACTTTTCCTTACCACAGTAGAAATTGAACGTCATCATGTGTGACCCCTAATTAAAATGGTGGTATTGTCATATCTTTCTTCTAGTGTTTGTAAACTGTTTGAAGGTATGCCAAACCAGTGCCTGTAACCATAATAAATAACAGTGCTTGACATCTTCAGTTCCTACTTCAGAAATATGGCTACCTCTCTTGACTGCCATCTTGAAGTAAAGCGCAGTGTGTGTGAAGTGTGGAGATATTCCTAATTATTAAAAATGACTATGTATATAGCACAATACCATATACCACAAACACAAAAAAAATGAATTACAGCTCACAAAGAAAACAGATTTAGATGATTGGTGTTGTACTTTTAAATATTTATGCATGGGGGCTTTAGTCCCTGTCCTCCAGTGTGGTTGGGGGGCTGAGCCAATTCACCCCTAGTAACTTCTAATATGCAACTTGTACACCCCCAGCTCGCAGTTTTGAAGATTGCACATAATATTGTTGGACTTTCAAAGAGCAAATCATACAGTAAATTATTAGTTATATGGTTATTGTATCTGTCTGTACCCTGCTAAATGGTTCTGATTTTATTCAAAACGTGTGACAGTAATTCATATACCAGTGTCCTCTTGATTCCTCTGACTTTCTACTACCTGCCTGCCGTTTGCTTGTGTTCCTAAAGAAAATTTGATTATCAGATGGCTTAAGCTACAGGTCTGACACTGATAGGTTGTTATATCCATGAACTGTCTCCAATTCCATGTTATGAGAACCTATAATATTGTTTGGCCTTTTTGCTTGATAGACATGGGTCATTCAAAACTCTTTATGCAATTTTCAAAAGATGGAGTGGAAGGTTTTTTGCAAAGTAAACTGAAGAACAGAAAGAATGCAAAGTAATTTAAAGATATCAGTGTCATGGACAGTTTTAAGATAGTAAATACAGTAGAAATTAAACACACAGCATAGGAATGAAATCAAGCAGTTATAATGCCATTAAATAGTGCAGTCATAGAGTCAGGGAAAGTGAATCAAGG
Source organism: Protopterus annectens (assembly GCF_019279795.1). Lineage (NCBI taxonomy): Eukaryota > Metazoa > Chordata > Ceratodontiformes > Protopteridae > Protopterus > Protopterus annectens. The sequence goes on from NC_056750.1 coordinate 798,422,412, forward strand.
ACTGTCAGAACCTGTGAGGATACTAACAGTTAATGTAATTAACTCTGACGTATACCTTAGAGAATTCCAACTAAGATTAAGGGGAACTAACGTGCCATTGAACTCAAAAATTATCTAGATGTCTGTTGTATACTCTTCAGACAAGTCCAAAAGAAAAGCTAAATATGCTGTTCAGTATCAGTGCGAGAAAAACACCCCCAAATTAATTATTGATAAGTAAGACAAAGAAAACACTGACAACTCAAGTAACTGCTTGTATGGCCTGAACCTGCTTTTTTCTACATGGTGATATGGTAAGTGAACAGAAATATTACTCTGTTACTAATTTGTGATTATATGATACCTGGAGTTCCAGTTTTTATTTAACTTTTCAAATAAACTGAATCAGGTATGATATCTGGAACAGCTGTTTTTTTGCCAGGAGGAAAATTCATTTACAAGCTAGCAGAGCCGATTAGTAGTAGATGGTGGAATAGTTTAATTTTTTTTTTAAATCTTAAATGGTGACATCAGTTACATTTTATTTTGTGGCAGTACTTTGTATTCCATTTGATATGCATTGATCCCTAGTCTGGAAACTACAATATACAGCAGACAGACAATACATGTATCGGTCTGATCAAAATTATTAATTTAATGATTTATGTCTTATGAAAATGACTGAAAACAACATAAAACTGGAAATCACCTTTAGACTTTCATACCTGAATAGCAGGTTTGCATCCCTTTTACTTAAGTACAACTCAGTATGGGACAATGTATTTAAAGGTGACTCATTAAATTCACTGTTTTCAACATTTCTGACCAAGCTTGTAGGAATCTGTATCAGTTTATTGAAAAACCACATTGTCAAAACCCATATGGTCGACAAAACAAACAATATGTTTGTAGGGGGTGGGGCAAGCCACCATGCACCCACTACTAATTAACTCCAAGATCACAGTACAATAGGGTAAAGAGCAAATTCCCTGATCACTACTGTACTACAATCTCAACCAAATGGGTTTTGACAATTTGGTCCTTTGACCAATTGACATAGACCCTCTTGTAGAGTATGGCTTTCCAGCAATTAGTGAATCCTGGATGATATGAGAGCCAACCTGGCTTTCCACAAAAGAATCATATAACACTCCATCTGGGGAAGCACTTTAAGAAAGCAAAAATAATAAATAGTAGCATTTGTAATCACAGTCAAGTATTGAGGAACATAATGCCTTCAGGTGAAAGTAGTGATAAAAAGATTTATCTACAATCTGGCCAGGTTTTTTTTTTCTAAGACTAGAGATCAATGCTCATTCCATTCTGGAGTAAAGCTTGACCACTACTTCAGCCACTCCAAGGCATTATTCCTATTATAAAATTTAAAAAAAATACTGTGTTTTATTTACAACTCATTTGTGACAAGTGGGTATGCTGATGATTAGAAGAATGGATTATGTTTGGTTTTATGAAAGGAAGGAGTGATCATTGTATAAATAAATGTGACAGTTTGAATTTATTAAGAATATGTAACAAAAAATGATGAAGAGTTTGTAGATATTTGTAAGAAGGAACACAGTTATATGATGAATTTGTTGTTGGACAATACAAGCTGAACTGAGAAGATTTGTGTCGATTTCTTACCCTATTTTGTTTAAATGTTTTAAGCTTCTTGTTTTTGCACGAAGATTGCTGTCTTTTGTTAGGTCAGTCATTGTCTCATACTTACAATTGGCCCCTTTCCAAAAGAAGTGTTATGGAGAAATAAAAGCCTTGCTAGAAGCTCTGAATCATTCCCATTGGCTGGGGGACAACCCTACACACACACACCCTGTTACATAATATAGCAGTAACCAATGACGTTGGTGTGGTATATTGAAGATTTACCCACAGTTGGCATGGTTTAATCATGAGGGCAAAGCCCAAGTGATTAAATAAAGTCAACTGTGGGTAAATTTCAATATACCACAACCACAGAGTTGGTTATTGCTATTATACAATAACATTATTTAAGAAAAAAAATACTTTTCTTCAATAATGTCTTTGTATAATGGCACATTACTGTTCTTCCGTGGCTAGTGGTATACTGCTTCCTTGTATTGATGTACTGCGCATGCGTATGGGACTTGCGTTCCCATGCATACCCAGTAATCGTGAAAGTAAGCAACGGAGAAAAGAAGATCTCTGTTGCTCTGCCTTTCCTTTCTTTAATTAAAAAAAAAAAAAAAAAAAAAAAGGTTCAGGAAGTTTAGGGTAGGAGAGAGACAGAATGGAGGAAATACAAGGGAAATCAGGTACGTGTCTTTAGTTTTAAACAACATAACTGATTTCCATTGTATTTTCTGCATGGTGTCTCTGTTGTATGTCTGGAGTCCTCCAGACAGCAAATTTTGTTTTTATTTGTTTTGAAAAAAGCTAAAATTAAAGAATATACCAATGGAAAAAGTATGAGTGGCCAGACGTTTTCCCGTTGGTATATTCTCGGATTTACAACAGGTACAGTGGTTGGGCTGGCAAATCAGCGTGCTCTTTTGGAATGTTAATGGCCAGTCATTGTATAATATCAAATAAAGAGCACTGCCTGAAATATAGTAATTATTTCTAAGTACAGATACATACTCTTCCTTCATACTCGAGAAACAATGTTGCAAACATATCATCAGGGCACAGCTGAAATATTCAGTGTCATAGCTATAAAGCTTTAATTAATATTAATGGCAGTTAGACTTCCCTGTTACAAGGATGAAATAGGCTTAATAGTTTGAGGCTTAAGTACCAATAAATGTCATATGTTAGAGTTTATAGGCCCTCATGTGTCTGCAGTTGTCTTACTTTACATCACAGTCCAGACCTCATGCATCATTAACCTACAGAACACAGCCATGAAAACAGATGCATGTTCAAAGGACTCTAGCTGGTAATGCACTGGCCATTGGATAAGAATGCACTTAGGGCTGAAGGCTGTTACTGGACTTCTTAACACTTAATTTTCCTTTTTAAATAAAATGGCAAAATAGTTTTCTTGTACCATTACATTACAAATCCTCATGCTTATGGCATAGCCATTCTAACTCTATGTTCATTTACTGCAAATCAAAAAGCTACCCTGGTGTTGTCTACAGTTGTTTTAAAACTGTGTGTGTGTGTGTGTGTGTGTGTATATATATATATATATATATATATATATATCAGTCTGGGCAGAACAGGGCATAGGTAGTAAATCTGTAATAGCTTTTCCCAGGTCTGTGCGTGTGTGTGTGTGTGTGTGTGTGTGTGTGTGTGTGTGTGTGTGTCTGCAAATCAAATCTCAGAGTGTTTATGTCAGCTGCTTGGAGCAGGGCCACGAAGCACTGGTTTCACAGATATGGTGCTGGATGACTTGGCTTGGAGACTTGGCTGATTTGTCAACCCTACAGCTGTGCCATTAGGGAGTCTTACTGGAGGATCTGGAGAGAGAGAGAGAGAAAAAAAACAGCACCCAGACTGAATGTGTTCCCTGTGTGCTCTTAAGGGAAATTGTGTTTGATGCATAGAGCTGCATCTGGAAATACTGGGTGTATCCATTTTTGTTCCAAGTGAACATCCATCTCCAGTGTCAGTGGTGAGGATTGAGGCTTTTTGATTACTGTCTCAGAGTGGGGACATCACACTGTCGACTCAGGCTGTTACAAACAATGGGGTGCCCCAAAGATCTGTGTGAGGCCTCTTATTGTTCTCCCTATTTATCACTGACCTCAGCCTACATCTTTTTTCACTTAATCTGATGCTGTACACTGATAGTGCCCAGCTGACTGAATTCATCAGGTTATATTAAGACCTTCATACCAACCTTCAGTCTAATATTTTAGAACTCTGCAAGTAGACAGTGTCAGACAATCTACTGACCTTCTGCTCTTTGGTGCTCAAAGACATTTTTGTAACAGCCACTAACACTTAGACTATAATGGAATGCTCTACCACAATGATCTTGAACAGAATATCTTCGACTTGCACTGGTGGTGTGACTTACCTTTACAACACACACACTTTCTGGCCACCCGGAACAAATTTTCAAGCAAAGTAAAAAAAAAAAGGCAGGATTCCCTAACAGCTTTCAAAACTGAAATACAATATCTGTTGAAGGAAGCCATTTGTACCTGTTTCAGAGACACAGGAGAAAGCCTACCCTCACCCTAATGCTTCATCTATAACCTGAGTCCTGATCTGTAGAACTGCTCCAGTATGTACATAATGTAAATATTACAGACGCTGCACTTACTGGAGTGACATTTTATGACTACTTTAGTGCATTTTCCTTATAATTTGTTGTTTAATATCTCCTCTCTGAGCCTGGGCTGTGACTGAAAAAGGTCAGTAGACCAGTTCACCAAACTGGTTAAAAATAAATAAATATAACCAAACAAGTTTTTTTTTGCTCTGCTACATATATGTCTGGCTATAACAAACTCTGCTGGGCTCTCAGTTTTGTTTTAAATGTACATATTCTCTCAGCCCTACTTATTACTAGGGAAATAACTGTAATGGTGCTGACACAGGTTCATAGGTATGCAATAGACTAACTACCAATAAGGCCCCTATAAGCCTAGCCATGCAACCCAAATGTGACCCACACATTTGATTTGTACATGGGGTGATTTACTAACTGCCTCTGTCCATCAGAGGCATAGATACCAGTCCAGGGGTGAATTTCTGATGACCCATCCATTGGTCTAAGTTGCACTTAAATAGGGATAGGGAGGAACTCTGATTCAGATGGATGGAAAGCCTATTCCAGAGAATGGGAATTCTTTGGGAAACATATCTGTCTCTACAACATGTCCTATTTATGTTGAAAGCAAAATTTAAATCTTTTAATCAAGTAGTTTTGATTGTTTGTTTTGCAGATGTGTGAAAGGTTCATCAAACCATGGTGCAGGGATGCCTTGCATGCCAGGCAAAGATCACCTCTCAGAAGTGTGTATGATACTGAGCAAAGAGATAGAGCTTTGAGTCAATCAGTGTAGGACAGTCTGTTACTCCCTTTATTTTTTTTGTAAAGAACCTTTGTGGACGTTCCATTTGCTGCATGTGTTTGGTCAGATGTATATCAAAGGGGGCATTATGCTCTATGGTAAGTCTGATGACGGCTGAGTATAGTATATGATGCCTGCTCTGGACATAGATGCCAATCCCTTGCTTATAAGTTGAACAGCACGCAAGCATTTTCTTACTACCTTGGATACATGTTGGCTGAAGGCTAGGTTACTATCTACATGAATTCCCAGATCCCTGACTACTGAATCAACTTTTAGGGGTGTTTTATTGATAATGTAGTAACCAAGGGTGGCAGACTTCCCAAAAGGTACTATAATGCATTTCTTGGAATTGAGTTTTAAGCTGTCTTTGGCACCAAGCGTTTGTCTGTGTTAGACCTTCCTGTAGTATGTTCTCATCTTGGGGGATTCAGTGAATGCTCCCAGTTTGCAAACATCTGCGAACCTTAGCCAGAGGCCTTAGACATTGACTTTAATATCTGAGAAGTAGATGCTAAAATAGTACAGAGGCCCTGTTGACCAGTCTCTTTGTGGAGGTGGCATCACTGATTCTAACCTCCTGGGTCCTATCAGTGAGCCAGCTATCTATCCAACATGTTATAAATTGGTTTATTCCTAGTTCTGTAAGTTTGTTGACGACGCCCAAGTGAAGTATTTTTATTAAATGCTTTAGCCAGATCTAGGTAAGCAGTATGCACCATTCTCTCCTGATCCATTGCCTTACTAGGCTCATTTCAGCCTGAGACACCATCTGAAAGCTCCTAAATGTCTCTCTCCATATAGTCTAGGGAGGTAAATTTCAGGTCATTTACATGTACATGGACTACGATGGAATCATTTTGGTACCTGTGGTATAAGGACTTGAGTACATGTGTGATCTGGTGGATCCTGTCTTCAGTGATCTTTTCCTTGTTCAGCTTGGTTGGAGGGGCATCAGTAGAGTACCCTATGACAAGAATCCTGGGAAATGTGTTTGCATGCCTTACGGGATTAGTGTTTGGGGTTCCACTGAGAGTGACAGTTTGTATGGTGTTACGTATTGATTTTTCCAAGTGCCTTTGGGTTTGCTAAGCATAGCTTTGACAATGGCAGTCTAGGCAATCTTTGTTTCGAAAGATTGCTTTTAAGTGACACATCATATGTTAGTCTATGTGTTTATTTTGTGCTTTGTGAGGTGAGCGTGATATGCATGGTTCTGACAAAATGCGAGAATTCAGCCTACAATGTCATTGTGTAAGTACATCTTTCACATACTGTGTCTGCTTCTTTAAGTGATTGTCTCTAAGCATGAGACCATTGCTGCATTGTCTCAAGATGCCCATATCCACTAAGCTGACTACAGAAAGTTAAGAAATTGCATATCTATACTGTCCAGTCCTTAGACTGGTGAGCTACAAGGGGGTGGTGCTATGAGGTTAGAAGGATAATAAGGGTGCTTTATTAGGACCCTTTAGAAGCATACCTTTCAACTTCTTAGAGCAAGAAATCTGGACAAAGGCCCCAAAAAATAAGACAATGTTTAATTATTGCTCTCATAAAATTAGAAAGTTGATAGAATAACAGGTTTTGCATTAGCATGGATTTTCTGAAGGGTATGAAGTCTGAAATTCAAAGGTCTGTCATTATTTGCTGACTTCAGTCTTTAATGACCCAGCAATGATTGCAAAGAAAAAACACAATTTTATGAAAAACGGACCAGACAATGAGGCAAAAATCTGTACAGTTGAGAGATATGTTTGGCCAACTTGCAGGAATACAACAATTAATTACCAACAAAAATGCAAAGTAGCAAATTATACAGTAACAACGTCAGTAAATCTTCTCAAAAGTGCAGTTCTCAGCAGTCATTCGGTACAATATTAGAGTACTTGAAACAATTTAAAGTACAAAAAAATAAGCAGATGAAACAGTTAAAGTGCAAACCATAAAATCTTTTATCTGCCAAGGATGGCACAGGATTTATTTAGCACTGTTTCAGATAATGGCAAGGATACTAACTAGATGGTAGTTTTGTGAAAAGTATGATTTGTAGTAGGGGAGATTAATTTAACGGTAATATTTGTTTGCTGAGTGCTCACTCGGTATTCTGGGTCTATGTAAACCAGTGGGTGGAAAAAGTGGTTAGCTTACACAGCTTACTATAGCAATCAAAGAGGGATGTAGGGGCTTAGGTAGTCAGATTAACTTAATGTGCAAAAGCCAAAGACACCAGTCAGTAAGCTAGACCTGTGCAAACCAGGTAAACCAGACTCAAGAGCTTTTGCAACACAGCCAAGCTCTCACCAAGGCTAATTGTGAGTGCTTTTGCCTCTCTCTTAACAATACTGTCTCAGCTAAAGAACAGAATACTTTACTTACAGAAAAATTAAAGCTGCTGCTAAGAAGCCAGGCAAATCTAATGCAGAAACTTGTTCACAGTGTCTGCATGTGAACCAAAATGACCATGAAAATATTTTGGTCCAGTGCAATAATGAGAGTTAATTAAAAAAAGACCAGGGTAGCAATCCAGTCAGTAAAACAGATGTGTATAAATCAGATAAACCATATCCAAGATCTTTGCAATACAGGCAAGTTCTTACCAAAGCTAATTAGGGGTCCGAGTGGAAAGATGATGAAATCAGCTAGCATTGAATTCATCCTCAAATCTTGGTGAGTACCTTAATGTGGTGGACCGTGTTTTTACAAAATCTCACCAGAACGTGTTTTATGTAGCATATATCATAGACAGAAGTAGTTTAAAAAATAAAAAAAGACAGCTGTGTACACAAATCCCAGGATAAAAAAGTGCCCAATCCAGTAGGTACACTGGTGGCAGGACAGGAAATAATAACCATGTAGAATCCTCAAGACATGAAAACATTCCTACAATGGGGCTGGGCCAGACTCTGCATGAGGATGCCCCCCCCCCCCATTGTAGAAGGAAGTAGTAGTCCACAAAGACTGACAAGCCAAAAAAGAGCCATAAAGATGACAGAGTGGACTATTGAGGATAAGAAAGAAAAAGTATGTATTGTTGTTATTATGCAAGAAGCACAGAATTTCTGAATAGAAGATATTCAGAAAGATAAGAGAAATTAGAGGGAAGAAAAATACTGCAAGAAAAACTGTCAAAAGCTTCAAATGAAATTTTGTGTTCATTAATACAACAGATTCATAAAAAACATTATATAGACCAAGAAACATTGGACTATTTGGAAAAAAGAAGTGACTGAGGAAGTGAAAAATATAAAGAACAAAACCTACAGAATTTGAAAGGTACAAAAAAAAGACATGGACTTGGGAAAGAGAGAGAGATTTGATATGGTATAATATTTATCAAAGGAGAAAGACAAACTAATCAATTCAAAAAAGGAGCTCCAAAGATATTTGAAGAGAAGTACAGGCAAAGGCACCCAGATATGGAAAATTTCACAATACAAAAAAAAAAAAAAGATCACAAGAGGGGAATGTAGGGGAGAAGATTAGTAAAATAGAAGGCTAAGTAGCCGAATGGTTAGAATGACAGCCTCATGTGCAGTAGGTGCAGGGTTCGAATACACAGAAGTTAAACAAGTAGAAGCTGAATTCACAGATTACCTGCGAAGTGAAGGATTTACTATAGAAAGTTCAACACAGGTTATGTCATAGCATGATGGAACAGTGAGTCCCCAAAATAACGAGAAGAAGGTAGAGCAGGAGACATCTGAAGAGGAGATATGGACATGGGAAAGAAAAAAGGTTTAATGTGGTGCAACATTTATGCAAAGGAGAAAGCAAAATGAATCAATCCAAAATGAGCAGCACCAAAGATATTTGAAGAGCACTACAGAGAAAGGCATCTGGATGTGGAACATTTTACAGTACAAACAGTAAGAAAACAGAGGGAAAGTAGGAAAGAGTAGTAATGGAGAAGTTAAAGAAATAAAAACAGAATTTATGGATTACCTGTGAAGTGAAGGATTAAGTATAGAAAATCCACATCTGGTAATGTCGCAGCATAATGAAGCAATGAGTCCCCAATTTAAGGAGAAACAGGTGGAATGGGAAGCGTCTGATCAGTTGCCACATGGAGATACTCTGGGCCCTTCAGTAGTAAACTAGTTCAAATATTCAGTTGGAGTTGCTCAGCAAAAAAAGGAACAGTAAACAACAACAGAAAAAGTGTTCAAATTCATAGAAAGTTACAGACTTAACATAGACAAGTAACATATTATTCATGCTTAGTTCAAGTTAACATATCAGGTATGAAGGTTGACATAGATCAGTTTAAGGCAAAGTGAGATTCAGGTTTAACAGTATTGTAGAGTACCCACAAATATTCAGTTTAAGATTTAGATATTCCATACTGGTGAGGTAGAGTAGAATAGAGTAGTGAAGGAGTTGGCCAGGTAGGTTGGTTAGAGGGGAAAAATGTAACTGGGTAGTAGGTAGCGGGGATTAGTAACAGGGGAGAAACTGGGAAGGATGGTAGGAAGATAGGATAGGCGTGAGAAGCAGGAAAGTGAGGTATTAGTATATGTAGTCGATGCAGGGGTATAGAGTGTGTGAAGTAGTTAGTGGAAAGCTAATTTAGTAATCTGGCAATGGTATATGAGTGATACAGACGATGGGGTGATATAGTGAATGGAGTTGGAGGAAGCTAGAGTGGCTGTCAGTGTAGGAGATGAGGCTGTAGTATTGGGCAGGTGAAAGCAGGGGGGGGGGGTTAGCCAGGTGGGGAACACGTGCAGATCCATGAGTGCTTTAGGTGATCCTTCAGGAGTTTTTTAAATGTAGCTGAGATAATAGATGTGGGTAGGAAGTTCCACATGTTCAAAATGTAGTTGGGGAAGAGGGAGTCCCCTGGTGTGTTGTTGTTTTTTGTGATTTTAATTATTTTTTTGTTGCTAGAGCAAAGTTGTCTGGTATTAGCTCGGGGTACTAACAGATTAGCCAGTGATGGGGTTTTGTCTGGGAATAATACAAGATTGTGGACAAAGGATAGTGGATGATAATTCAGGAGATTAGGGAATTCAAGCCAGTCAAGTTGTTTTAGTGATAGGCAGTGGTGAACACAATAGGGGGCACCAGTCGTAAATTTTGCAGTTTGATTATAGCAAGTGTTGAGCTTGGCAGTTTCAGTTTTGGGTAGTTTGGTGGGAATGGGTGAGGAATAGAATAGTGTTGAAAGAAGGTGAGTCCGAGCAATTGTTATTCTAGCAGTTTGTGTTAAGAAGGGTTTACTTTTATATAGACTGCCCATTTTTTGGACATATTTAATGGTTTGGATAATATGATCAAATATGAGGTTGTTATCAATGGTAACTCTCAGCAATTTGGTGTGAGTGTCAGGGCAGATAACCATGCCATCTCTGGAAAAGATGTTAAATGGAATGTGTGTGGTGGTAGATTTGTTGGGTGAGAAAAGTAATAGTTTGGTTTTTTGGGGGTTTAGAATTAGGTGTTTGCTAAGAAACCAGTTTTCTGTGGTATGACAGGCTTGTTGGGTTATAAAGAGAAGTGGCTGAGAGTCATTGGCTGAACAGACAAGTGTAGAATTGTCAGCGTATTTTATAAGTGCAGCAGCCTGACAGATAGTGTGAAGATTGTTGGTGAAGATGGAGAAAAGGAGGGGACCTAAAATGGATCCTTGTGGGACCCCTGTTGTGATGGTTAGCACTGAGGACGGGTTATTGTCCCACCGTACTGCTTGTTGTCTTCCTTGTAGGTAGTTGTGAAACCAAGCCAGGGTTTGGTTACTTAGGCTGAGGTCAGTAAGGGCATGTAACAGTTTGGGGTGATTGACCATATCTAAGGCCTTGGATAGGTCCAGACATATGGTAGAGGTGTGTGTTTGTTTTGATTGGTAAGGTTGGTGAACTGAAGTAGAGCGGTGGTTTTGCTATGAGCTGGCCTAAATCTATACTGTGTAGAAGAGAGAAGTTAGTTGTTAAGCAGGTACGGCATGAGTTGGTGGATGCATTTCTCAAGTATTTTGGCCAGGGGAGACAGAATGGCTATGGGGCAATAGTTGGTGAGATCAGTGGAGGTTCCACCTTTATGGAGGGGAATAATATTAGAGGTTTTCTACATGGATGGGACTGAGCTTTCTGAGGTAGATCTATTTAGTAGGATAGATATGTGGAAGGGAAGTTCATTAGCAGCCAGTTGAAGGAATTCAGCAGGTAGTCCATCAGCTAGTGGGGTAGGTTTGAGTTTAAGCAGCAACTTTTTGACATGGTTGGGATGGGTTGAAATTGGAAGGTAGTTTTAGATCTGTCTACAGGTTGTGAGTGATTAGTGGAAGTGGTTGTAGGCTGTTTTTGAACAAGGTTAGTAATAGTCTCTCTTAAATATTTGTTAACTGCACCTGGTATATTTGTGATTATATTAGAGGAGTTAGGAGATGTGGTGGAGGGCAAGCCAGGGTGGAGTATGTTTATTCCTGCCTAGAATTTCTTGGGGTTGCTTTGGTGATTGTTTTGTAGTTCAAGGAAATAGTTCTTTTAATCTAGGAGTACTGATTTTTTGTTTCATTTCTGAGCTGTTGGAATTGTACCTTAGCTGCTGGGGTTTTAGTGGCTCTCCAGATATGCCAGGCTTTGTTCCTTTCTGAAATTTTCTTTTTAGTCTCTTTGATAAGCCAGGGGGCTGTTTTTGTTTTGAGTTTAGTGATACCGGGTGGGGCGTGGGCATTTAGGGTACTTAAGAAGGTGTTGTTGAAATGGTTTAAGGCTTCTTCTAGGGATAAAGTCTTTAGTATGTTCCAATTATGGTGTTTTAGTTCAAGTTTGAATTTGTCGGGGTCAAAGTTTTTTGTGTTGTGGGTTGTTAATGATTTGGAGGTAGGGTTGGATTGGGTTTTGAGTTTTAATAGAAAAGTGGGTTGATGGTCGCTCAGGACATCTGGGAGGACACCTGCCTGGTATGGGGTGTTTGTCCTGTTTATTAATATCTAGTCTAGGAGGCTTTCTTTTATTTTTGGAGTTCCTAGTGTAGTGCTCCTTTGGATAATTTGTGAAAAGTTATAGAGGTTAATATGGTTGTTTGAGTTTAAGGCTGAGCAGGTATTCCAATCTATGTTGAAATCACCAAGTATAATGATTTCCTGAGGTAGGTTTTGGTTTGACCATTGTAGGAAGGCTTCCAAGGTTGAAATGTTATTGCCTGGTGGTATATAGTATGTGACAATTTTGTTTGACTTTTTGTTGCTAAGTTTGACTTTAGCTAGAAGGATTTCAGAGTTGTTGAAAGAGAAGGTTTGTAGACTGATTGTGGTGACGTTTAGGGTATTCTTATAGAGTAGGGCTACACCCTTCCTATTTTAGATAGTCTAACTTGGTGGAGTACATTGTAACCAGTAGGGAGGAGTTCTTTGTCTGCAGTAGTGGGCTTTAGCCAGGTTTCTGTCAGACATAATATATCAGGGTTGTCGGTGGAGAGTAGTGCATGTAGTAAGTGTACCTTATTGTTAACACTTTGAATATTTAAGCACAGAATTAGCAAATCAAAACCAAGAAAATCTAAAGGTATTACTGCTCAGTGTTAGGAGTCTAAAGAAAAAAAAAACACTCCCCAGAAGCTCTCTATACCCTAGAGAATGCAGATGTCTGTGTGGTCACTGAGACATGGAGAGAGTGCTGCACACCCCCTAGTGTAATTCCCTGGTAAGGCCAGACCACAAAGTGGTCTCTTTTGAAGTAAAAATAAAACCTGGACCCCCAGCTAAATCTGGAATATTCAGAAACTATTCTAAGGCTAACCTCCTGCTATTAAATGACAACCTGGCAAAATTTCCCCCATAAACCCTGAGAACACTGCTATCTATGTAGAACTGTTCATAAAAACCCTGTACAACCATGTTAATAGCTGCACAGAGGCAGCTGTACAGACCAGGTACCTCATTTAGCTTCTGTTTATAAAAAACCTACACATAGGAATACATTTCTCCATCAAAACAGTATGCATGCACCACATGTGGTTAAAAGTGTCACAAAAGCTCAGTTTGTTAGAATTAGTAGACTTAATACTTCTATAGAAGAATGTAAGAAACAAATGCAGGAACTGAAAGATGAATTTATGGAGAGGGGCTATAATAGGGAGTCCCTAGATATGGAAATTGAATATGTCTTGAGCTCTAGGAATGATCGTACTAAACATTATTTCTCTACAAACACAATGGAAGTACCCTTTATAACTAAGGAGACCAACTTAGATGTAGGTAAGCTACGTTTTGTTACAGCTTTCAACAGAGCTACTTCTGAGGTAAGAAGAATTATTAATAATAACTGGTGTCTATTAACATCTCTACCTGAATTATGCCCCATAGTTGGCATGAAACCCAGTTTCTCATACAGAAACTGTCAGAGTTTAAAGCAGAAGTTATGTTATAAAGACGTGTGTCAAGAATGGGGGGGGGGGTAACAGCAGCTAAAATCAGGTACCTTTCCTTGCTACAATTATAGCTGTTGTAAAGTCATTACCAAAATTAATACTTTTCAACACCCTATAACTAGGAAGAATTATATATTTTCTGGCTTAGAAGCATGTGTTACAATGAATATAATATACCTGGCTACCTGTAATAGATGTCAGGCATTTTATGTTGGGAAATCTACCAGAAAACTGAAAGAAAGAATAACTGAGCACCATTCAGAAATAAGAAGAAATGTTGACACCAGTTCCTTGGCTAAGCATATCAGTACATATGGAAATGCACATAAATTCTCTTTTAGGGTGCTAGAGTATGTAAGGATATACAAGGGGGAGACCTTAACAATAAGCTTGAGATGAAGGGAATATCAGTGGATAATCCGTCTTTGTGCTGATGTATTACCAGGTTTAAACCAGACTGTTGCTTTAAAACCTGTACAAAGGTATAAACAAATGTGTTTGAAATAGAGTTCTGTGCTTCTGCAAGTATTGCTTTTAACTAGGATTGATTGTTTAATTGAATAATTAATGGCTGTGTGATTTTTGATAGTATATAAAAATGGTTAGTATGTATTAGTATTTTATACACTGATGAAGTGTTTGTTTGACCTGGAAGCTTTGTTTTATTAAACACTTGTTCAGTATCAGCGTTGCTTGGTTTGTTTCATACTCGTAAATGGAGCCAGAAGATATAGCAAACCTCCTGGCTGATAAATTCAGCTCCAACTTTACTCCCCCCCCAAACTTCCCTCAGGAAATATCCCCAAATATAAATCCTCTTACTATAACTAGGGACAACAGGTCCTTAATGCTCTGTCTAAGACAAAAAACACTGCATCAATGGACCCAGACAGTATCCCAGGATGCATTCTAAATAGCATGAAACATGATCTATCAGGGCTTCTGGAATTACTAACTGTAGCCTACAAACAGGTTTTGTACCTCTTGAATGGAAAAAGGCAACATCCATCCCTCTGCACAAAGGTGGCCCATCTACAGACCCTGGAATTACAGACCCATAAGGCTCACTAGTCTTATATGTAAAGCCATGGAAAGAATTATCATGGATATGATCAAAAGAGATATAGTAAAGTTCCAATACTGGACCCAACCCAGTTTTGTCAAGGGCAGATCATGCCTACTCATATTGGTGGACAGCTTTGAGAGAGTCACCAAAGCAATAGATGAGGGCAAAATAGTTCACACTGCTTACCTTAACCTGGCCAAGGCATGTGACACAATACCCCACTCTGGCATTGTTGACAAACTTGAGGTTAGGTACAAACTTGTATGTCACCTGGTGGTAGCCAACTGACTCACAGACAGGACCCAGGAAGTTAGAATTAGGGAGTCCACCTCTACAAAGTGGCCAGTCACAAGTGGAGTCCCTTGGGGACCAGTCCTTGGACCACTCATTTTTGGCATTTATTTCTCAGAAGTCAAGGCCAATGCCATTGGTCACTGGCTGACTAAATTTGCAAATTAGGAGTGGTCATTGAATCACGCACTGACACAAATGTTCTCTAGGAGGGGCAGACACATAAAAACAGCTGGTGTCAGAGACATGGACTAAAACTAAATGTCAAGAAATGTAGCATAGTATCCTTTTGGAAGTCATCCATCCCTGGTAGCTATCATATTGACAACACACCCCTTAGAGTTGACCCAGTAGTCAGGAACTTAGGGACACACATAGATAGTAATGTAGCTTTTGACCATCATGTGTCTACAGTGGTGAGGAAATAATTCGGTGTTGCACAATTTATAAACAAATGTATGGCATCTAAGTCCAAGGAAGTCATTGTTCCACTGTATTCGATATTCGTCAGACCGATCATTGAGTACATTTCCCCTTTGGTATGTACCAAGCCAGGCATATCCAACAATTGGGACGTCCACAGAGGTTCCTCACTAAAAGAATACAAGGTGTAAGTAAAATTTCCTATGCAGGCTGTCTCAAGGCCCTATCTTTATATTCTGTCTTCTACAGGCTTTTGAGGGGATACCTATACCTGGCATACAGGGCATTGTCAGACCCCACTCTGATGGACCTCCTGCATACCCACAAAACAAGCAGCACCAGAGTTACCCATTCTAAAAACTTAAACCTTGCCTGTGATATAAATAGGACCTGCTGGGGAGAGAGAGTTATGTATCCCAGAGACTACGTCATCTATGGAACAGGCCCCCCATCCATGTGAAGTAGAGTTCCTCCTTAACTGAATTCAAGTGCAACTTGGACAATTGGATTGAAAACCGGAACTTCATCTCTGGTTTGGCACCTATGTCTCTAAAGGACACAGGTAACCCATAAATGGTTCATCTCCCAGGCTCATGCTTACACTTATCAAGGATATCAGAACTTGTCAGAGATTTGAGATGCATTGCTAGGCTTAGAATGGCCTAGTAAATACCTATGAATTGTTCTTGAACAGCTCCGAACATCAGCTGTTAATAACACTTATTTGAGTGCACACCCTGCAGTTATCATAAACCAGCATGAACTTTCTAGTTAAAGGTGAGTAAGCTTCCTTGAAACTGTATATATTAATTACTAATTGTGAATAAGGTTGTTCAGACTTGTACCTTGTTATTTATGAATTGGCTTATAGCAGTACATTACATATTCTTGATAGCAGGAGACATTAAGCCTGATCTAATCCTTAACCTTTTTTTTCTAGTTATCTCATTCCATCTTATATGTCTCTGTGAATTCCATCTCCACTAAACATTGTGGTAGTCTAGTCCATGGGATCTCATACAAATTACCCTCACAATATGCAGCGCTATACTGCATAAAGACTGGGCTTTGTTAGTTGTAGCAAAATATCATAATTCCCTCACATACGCAAGTATGAGAGTCATATGTGATTATCATGAGCCAGTAACAGAAAAACAAGCATATTATCTGAAAATTGTGCATTTACTACTATAGCTAAATTCAACAAAAAAGAAAGAAACATTTTATTATGATGCCTATCTTATGAAGCACTGTTAACAATATATAACCATGTATTTGTTCAAAACCCATCATATAAACATAGCTCAGTATAGTAACAATTTATTCAAAATGAGCCATTTAAACCAAGTGATGGTAGACCCCAAAGTTAACCATCCATTTTAATTCCCGGGTATTTCGTAAATTATGTTCCTTAGAGGTGGTTCTATCAGTCCAGGTTAACACAAGCCTAGCAGTATTACGTTCCGTAGTGTGTTTATATAGTATATTTGTTCCTTTGTAGTGAGTGTCATTAAGATGCTCCCCTAATATGATACTGTAAGGGACTAGAGGTGTGTCCACATAAAAAGACAAATATTGAGCTAGGGAAATTATCCATTCAGTGTTACAAGATACTAAATGGTTGCTGCTATAAATGTGGTTGTAATGGGCATTGGAGAAAATTAACATGCTTAATTTTTATGACTTTCTTAGTTCTTATATGGCACTTATTTTTACAACTGACAAAGGTTTCTTTATTGAAGCTAGACATACCATCCTTCCTGTGTTCAAGAAATTATAATTTTTGCAAAACAGAGCTCTGTAATGGGGTGGTAGATCATTTGACTTTACTTTGGTTCCCATGCACTGAGAAGCTGCAAACTGCAGTCTGTTGAGTCCATTCCAGGGGGTTCACAACTTAAAAACACTCTGAAAAAAAGTGTTTCTGGTGATGCAGAGAATAGTTAATCCATATTACCTGCTGACCCTGCCTTCTCTTCCTTTCACCACTGTCTTTATTGCCCAACATGACCCCTTCGCATCTCCCTGACATGATCGTGTGCCCCAAAATTGTGTACCATCCGCTGTAGCTGTTGAGTTCTGTAGTTGTAGCCTGTGGTCTCACTCTTCCCCTCCATCCCATGAATCTTTCTAGTAGCTGTCCTCTGACGTTCTTCTTGCTGCCTGATGTCCTTTTCCTTATATGGCTTCTAGGATTACATATAATATTGTAGGTGTAGTGTGAGAAAGGCCCAGTAGAATGGGAGCAGTACCTCTTTACATCTTGGCTCTAACCCCCCCCCCATTCTGTTTACTGCTGCTGCGGCTCCCTCAGTCTGTTGCCATTGATCCAGTCCAGGTGTAATCAACACCCTCCATTCCTTTTCCAGCAGTCATTTCCACCTTTCCTGCATCTGATACTTCCTAGAATTTTCATAGTTTGCAATGAACTCCAGTGGCTCCCTTTCTCCATACTTGTTCAGCCTGTTCATTTTTTTCATTAGGCTGTTATCTCATTCTCCACTGTTGTACTTTTCTTTGTGCCATAAGTAGAGAGTTTGATCCTGTTACCCTCTTCCTCACATATGTCTGAATTAAACACACTGTAGAAAACTGGTCCCATAACAGATCCCTGTGGTGGTCCACTAATTACGTCATTAAATCTAGTCATTGTCCCACCTGTGTCTTATCATTCAGCTATACATATATCAAAATCCTCAGTACTGTTTTATTTTGGGACACTATTTGAAGAGGCACACCATTCCCTCTTGACAAATGCCTTATTCTTTGAGTGTCAGCCTGCATGCCATTTATGAACATCTGACATTTACTCAAGAGTATAAATTACAACTCACTTCTTTTACTTTCAACTGAAAACATATTTAATACTGGTACTATGCATCATTTATATCACTCAGAAGTATAGAACCTGCTTTGTATTAATCTCTTATACAATGATTAGTGTCATAACTATGGATTATACACTGATAAATGGACAGAGTGGTATTACCAGTGTTTTATCGGTGTTGCATTATTGTATTTTCAGTCTTAATGTGCACTGTCTTTGCCTTGTTGGCCCAGGTTATAAATAATGGACCAGCTATACTGCCCTCTCAACAAGCAGAATGAAAACACTATAGCATGCAATCATGGAGTATTCTATGAAGATGGAAACATTTCTCCATCATCCTGGCTATTTGAATAAGATATTAGTAGAGCACATATGCAGATTTCAGGTTGCATTGGATGCTCTGACTCATTATAAGTTGTTTACAAAATTACCTAACATTGTTATAGCACATTGGTATGCATGTTTCACTGTAGTGTAGTGTATCGTGTGAGCCAATGGTGCACTTTTTAGGGTTCCCCCTTTTCTCCAATGTGGTGTAACCAGAGAGTTGATGTATAAAATTCTGGGAGTGGGGGGACAAAACATGCACCACATAAATATGTATAAATTATACTAAACTACAAAATATTTTTGTTATATATATTTACCTAATGACAGATGTTTAATTGTAGCTTGTTATTTAGGAGAGTTGAGGTCTGACACAATTGATGAGCATGAGGGTTAGAAAAAATAGGTAGAGCATAACCCCCTGCCCCCAGATAGAAGCATAGGTGGAGTAAGTCCAGGGGGTAGGAGGATGGCTGGTGGACACAACGTGGGTGTGGGGTACTATTGCTGGTCCTGTAAAGATGAGGTCCAAGGGGACCAAAAATAAATAAATAAAGACTATACTAAATTCTCATCCTCTCAAATAATAAATAGTTTGAGTATCTGATTAGAATGATGGATTGTAGATTGCCACATCTGGTTAGCCCCCAAAGACAAATTAGGGTTGGTTGGTGACAGAGGAGACCATTTTGACCTAACCTCTAAAGTGTGTTCATTTTTTAATGTTGCTTGAGTGCATGCATGGTCAAGATGCTAGTCCTATATTTTGTATTGGGTTTGCATAGGGTGGTTATTTTTTTTTTGTTTTTCCTTGTTTCTCTATGGTGAACAGTGTTAGTGTGTGGTCAGGGGTTAACCATTTCACAATTGAGACTCTGTGAAGTACTAATTTACTGTATTTCATGTCATTGGGACACATTACACTGAATGCATGTTGCATCACATTATTTTTAGTAAAGGCTTCTGGATTTTAAAAGTTCTTATTTCCTTTATATGACTTTCATTGCACAATTTATTGTTGTCTGAGTCATCACTACCATCCCTGTGTCATTATGCAAATGAAGTCTCCAGAATTGCATGCAGTACTATAGGCAGCGGCCTCTCCCATGATCTGCAAAGAAAGATAATTTCATTTTTTGCTCACTATACCTCTTCAACTACCCTCTCATTATTTTACCACATTTCATGCAGATTTAACAAGCTTTTTCTTTCCTTTAAGTCATAGACCACCTGATGTAACTAACCAGATGTCCCCCTTCTGTTCTGATGTTATTATACTTGACAACTGTTGGGTTATGTTTCTTAAATGCATTTTTTATTGAATGTAAGCTACCATCTTATTGTGCCTGTTCTCATAGGTTCACAGGATGTTACTAGGCTATTAACCCAAGGGTCTTTACAAGCCTAACTTAAATTCCAATATATTGCTAGATAACATATATCATCTATGCCCAAGGTTTTTCTAGCAAGGACTACCCATGTCCAGGAGCAAAGCTGGGGCAATCCCCAGCATGAATTCACGGTTTCCCATCCAGTCATCCAAGCTGCTGTTAAACAGGGTCATGGAGGTGCTCTGCTTGATATGGATTGGAAGCCGATTCCAGAGGAGTGGCAACCTCTGAGAGATGTATCTGACTCTCCAGTAGGTCCTGTTTTTCGCATGCTAAACTGAGGTCCCTGGAATGGGTGACTCTAGTCTCATTTGACTTACACATGTGCAGCATTTCCAGCAGTCTATACGCTACTGAGTACAATGACAGCGACTTCAGTTTGTCTGTGTAAGACACGTGCTGGAGACCATGAATTTTCTTAGTTAGAAACCTCTGAGGACTCTCAAGTTGCTGCAGGTGTCTGGTACAATACAAACCAAAGGGAGCATTATATTCAACAATAGGCCTTATGAGGGATGAGTACAGGGGCGTTATTTGCTAATCAGGTGAGCAACATAGAATGTCTTCCTCACCACAGTTGACACATGGTGGTCAAAGTTAAGGTCACAATCAACTTGTGTTGCCAGGTCTCTCACTACTGAATTGATACATAGGGCAATATTGTTTATTTTATAATCAGCAGGGACATTGTTTTTACAGACGGGAATGATGATGCGTTTTTTAGCATTTAGTTTAAGACCATTGTTTTGGAACCAGTCATTGGTCTGTGTAAGCCCTTTTTGAAGTACGCCAACATCGCTAGGTGATTCAGTGATAGCATCTAATTTGCAGTCATTTGCAAACTTGGTTAGCCACAGTACCTCCATTTTGATCTGGACTTCTGAGAAGTATATGCCAAACAAGAGGGGGGCCAGCACTGAACCTTATGGGACTCCAATGGTGACAGGTCTGCTGGTAGAGGTAAAGTTTCTGACATGGATTGAGTGTTGTTGATCTGTGAGCCAGTTATCAACCCACCTGACAACATAGGGGTTGATATTCAACTGGGTTAGTTTGTCAATGATGCCTGAATGTGGGTTCGTGTCAAATGCTTTGGCCAAGTGAAGATAGGCTGTGTGCATGGCTTTGCCCTCAGGGACAAAGCCAGTACTCAGGCTGTGGTTGAACAGAGTGCCTAATGGAATAGCTAGCTACTGTTTTAGAACATTAAGAATACAGCCCAGAATGCCATCTGAGCCCATGGAGGCTGTGTTCTTAGCCTTGGAGAGACCATTGATAACTTTCTCTTTGGAGATGCATGGAGGAGGAGATTATGAAGACATAGTTTGAGGTATGCTTGGAGGGATAGGAGGATGACATTTTCACCAAACCTGTCTGCTAGCAAGTTTGCAATTTCCACAGGATCAGTGTGTGTGTAATGCCATATCCACAATTAGTTCAGCACATATCTTAGTCCTACCTTTTAGGTTGTGGATGTAGCTGAAAGACTTATGGTTATCCTTGGCTATGGTTGCTAAAATTTTTTTATAGTTGTTCTTTTAAGATTTTATGAGTTGTCTTATTTGCTTGTTTAGGTTGAGGATGGTGCTTTTCCAGTTCTGGGATCTCAATTTTGTATTTTTAGACAGCAGCATTTTTTGCATATTGTATAATTTATTAATGCCAGATGTCCACTAGGATGGATTGTTTTTTTCTTAAGGATCTTGCTTTAAACCTGTCCAGCATGGCTGTTTCTATACATTTGTGAAGATGTTTATACAGGGCATCAGTGTATACCTTAGTATTGCCATAAATGCCATCTGTGGAAACTGGAACTTGGAAGTCGATTATACCTTCCCTTAGGAGGCTATAGTTAGCGATGGTGAAGTGTTTTAGGCTGACTTCTCCTTTGAGGAGTTCTGGTGCTATTGCTACTTCGAAAATGACTGATTTATGGTCAGATTTAACCAGTGCAAACCATACAGCTGAGTCATTGGAGTCCCTTGTGGAGTGGTGCAATATTTGATCCTGGGCAAATGAGTTAACAAGTCCAGGAACTTTTGTGTGAGCAAGTTTGTGCTCTTATAAGTTTCCCATTTAATGGAAGGATAGTTGAAGTCACCCATGACTAGGGTGTTAGGTTCTTCCTTAATTGTCCTAAGTAGGTCTAAATAACTAACTAACTGACTAACCTATAGCATGTACAGTAGGAGGTCTGTAAAAGAGGGGATCTGTAGGGCCTAATGTTGATAGGTAAGAAGTAAAATCTCTGCTGGGTGGTTCATTGAACAGCTGAGAGCTATTCAAGAACTGCTCTGCTACACAGCAGCCACTTCTAAAGGGAAATGCTTCTTTTGGCAATTTTGCGTCTATAACCACCAAGAGTTACCCCCTCTGCACAATGGTGCACTATGTGCAAGTGAAAGCAAAGTACCTAATACAAAGGAAGCAACGAAAAAGCTCAAACTGAGCCCTGCACCAATGAAAAAGCTCAAACTGAGCCCTGCACCAATGAAAAAGCTCAAACCGAGCCATGCACCAATGAAATAGCTCAAATTTAGCCCTGAACCAGTAACCTTCAATTAGATAGTCCTACTGTATGCTCCTGCTATGTGGGTACAATGGGGCATCTGCAAAAAAGATGTCCTGATTTTTAGTGCTCAATCAGCAAACAGAACTGAATTCAGCCAGTCTGAATCCAGTCTCTACTACGGCCAACAGAAGTGCAACCAAACAAAAGAAAAAAGGCAGGATATATTTTTAAATTAAATAAGCATCAGTGTAAAAAGCAGCACAGATTTTCCTTGAATTAATAATAGCATCAGAATAAAACAGGAGAAACAGATCTTTTCTTAAGTAAAAGCAGCGTCTTGTTTTATTATTTATGTCTTCCACTGAGCATATAAAGTGAATGAACTAAAACAGCATATGTCCAGATGCACCCTAGTTATAGCACAGGTATACTACATACAATCCTAGGCTCATGTTCAACCCTGGTCAGGACAACATGTGACAAGTACCACTTAAAATGTTTACCCAGATAGTTAAGGGGATAAAATATGTAATTATCATCAGAAACATAACATAAATCACAGGGATGCAGCAACTACAATTCAGAATGAATTTTGGCTGACACTGTGCACAAGTTTCTGTATCTGAGTTGTCTGGCTTCTTAGCAGCTTGAATGTTTCTGTAAGTAAACTTTTCCATTCTTTAGCGGAGACAGTATTTTTGAAGGAGAGGCACAAGCACTTGCAATTAGTCTTTTTTATAATTTGTCTAAATCTTTTGGGTTTCGAACGTCCTGATGGGAATGGACCCTGTTCCTAAGTCCAAGTATGATTAATGTTTGTGATGTTAGTATTTTTTCAATCTTTGAAGTTGGCTAAAAGTGCTCTTCACAACAGTTGCAATGTGTATAGGATTGACTCCTGCAATTCATATGGAGTTACATGTACTGGTGGCATATATAAATAAGATTGTAAATTCTTTTTTTTTTTTTTGAGACCCATTGCTCCTCCTACCACCTGCAAATCCTGTTATTTTATGACTTTGTGTCTCTCTGTACAAACGACATTGTAATCACTGGTTGTGGCAATTTCAGTGGTCAAGGCGACTTTTGCCTTATTTTCATGGACTGCTTTATCTGGTTTTCTCATCTCTGTTTTTTGAACTGTTGGTAATGGGGGATCACATTAGATCGATAATGGTTTGTGGTTAACGTTTTCAGTGCTTCTCAGCTACTTCTGTTTTGTAGTGTTTGTGCAGTTCCCAGTGTAACACACTTGCCCACATTATTGTGCCTTTCAGTGTGCAGGCCATGTGCTGTGAGCTTATTACACACAACAACAACATGTGTGACTGTTTCCAGTTGTTTACAGAGCCTGCATTTGTTTGTTTCTCCCACATGTTCAATTGACTTTGTAAACCAACATGTACGTAGTCCACTTTCCTGAGCTACCATTATTAGCCTTTCAATACACCTCCTCTTAACCATTCCTGCATCAAATCTTGTGTAACATAAGGTTATTCTAGGAGATTTTCTACATTTTTTTCTGATCCTTTTCCTTATATTTTTTTCTTTTGTATTTTTTTGGGCACACTCCATTGCTTGTCTGTTTTTTGTCTAATTTTAGTTTGATTTCCATTCTCACTCGACACTGAAATGCTTCTGTAAACTAAGAAGGGTGGCATCCTAATCTTCTTTTCCTCATGTTTTAAAACTTCTGCAGTGTTTGGGTATGATGAGATCAGCAGATATGTAAGCAGTCCCACGACTTCAGATCTATACATATAATTAATTTCCAAGGCAGCCCATACCTCCTTCCGAAGTAGGAATATATAATCTTGGTATACACTGTTTTTTTATATATCATTTGATAAGCATGAAGCATTTTTTTAAATTTTCTTGTCCAACTGATCCAATACTTTTTGGGGCCAGTCAGTTACTCCAAAATTGTAAGTTAGAATAGGAAGAGCAAACTGGTTTATAGCTTGGACTTCATTCCTAGATTAGTTTTAGACTTCTGAAGTATTCTTTACTGAGTTTTATCCTTATTTGTTCATGTTTTATTGCAGATCATTGATCTGTTCCCAAATATTTATACAATCACTCCTGTTCAAGTTTTTTTATATCACATCCCTGCCCTGGATTAATATTTTCTTTGTGCTGCAGTTTTCCTGTTTTAAATGTTGCTTTTACCTATTTATCAAGACCAAATGACATTCTTATATCATCTGAGAATGTTTTAGCCATATGTAGTTGTGCTTTCAACTCTTTATCTGATGAACTATGCTATTTTAAGTAATCTGCAAAAGTTGATGAGAAGTCTTTCAGCAAGTTTGGTTTTGAGAAGTCAAATTTTAAACACGGCCTAATCCATTCATCCATCCTCAACCCCTTTTCCCATTTTGCACATGGGGTCGAGGTGTCACTTCAGCAGTGAGAATCATCTTGAGCCACGTTTACACCACCAGGTGGCTAGCAGTTGCATGGTAGTTCACTCGTACCACACACACACACACACACACACACACACACACACACACACACACACACACACACACACACTCTTATGGCCAATTTAGAGTGTCCAATCCACCAACTGCATGGTTTTGGAATGTGGGAGGAAACTGGAGCACCCAATGAAACCCACATGATCGCAGGGTTATGTGGGCATGCAGACTCTGCACTGAAGACACCCCAGGCCAGAATCGACCTGGAGAACCTCTTGCTGTGAGGTGACAACACTAACTGCTGCACAACTGAGGCCATACTTTAAGCATGGCCTAAACTATTAAGTAAACAGCAAGACAAAATAGCAGTGATGACAAAGAATCACCCCGGAATATCCCCCTTTGAATTTTTATCCCTGGAATAATAATTTGCCCTTTCTCATGGCTCAGCTGCAAAGTGGTTTGTCGCTGTTTCATGGTTACCATAATGCAATTGATGAACGTAAGGCGTATTTTATATCTGTAAGCATTCCTATACCCATGAATGTGGAATGCTTTCAGATGCTTTTTCATCATATTTTGTATGGGAGTACCTGTGTTGACGTAGAAATGTTGAAAATTCTATAATTATTTTTTAAAGGCATAGCAAGGAGAGGATTCAGGCAGGTACAAACCCACAATATATGCCAAATACATATCTCCATTTTGACAGCCGCTACCCTTTCCAGCAAACAAAGTCAGTAGTAAAAGGACAAATGGTGAGGCTATCCTGTTTAATTTCTGATGACAGTACTTTTGTACACCTATTTACTTAGAAACAATCAAGCTGAGGTGGTACTCCAGCATCATGGCAGATTTTCACCCATCCTAAGGAATAAATTGAGCACTGCAGATAATGTGGGAGAGACGACTGTAGATAGGATGAGCAGGGGTACGTTTGATTCATCCACCCTCATTTTTCTATACTGTTAACAATGATGTTTGAGGTTATATTAACACAGTGAGGTTGATGTTGGATATTGTTGTTCCTGAAGAGGTAAAAAAGATTCTAGGAACTGCCCCAGTGATAGTGTACTCTAAAGGAAAGAACATTAAGACTCTGTTAGAAATACCCACCAGTGGTAAGAAATCAATGGTGGTTAATGGTGCCTTGTGTAAATGTGGCACCTGTAAAATGTGCAGATATATAAATGAGGGTCCATATGTTATAGCTGAAAATTTTAATAGAACCATCTTATGTCCAGGGAGATGCAACTGCAACACCACCCACATAGTATACTTGGCTACCTGCAACTCCTGTGATGTTTTTATATATAGGGAACACGATCAGAACACTTAAGGACAGGATCCATGAACAAATGTATGATGTAAAGAAAAATAAACCACCAATACCTTATTCAGACACACATTAGATTGCCCCAAATACAAAAAAAAAAAAAATTATTATAGACAGAACAATTGTGACAAACTTCAGTAGGATTTTTGGCACACAACCTGAGTTTAAGGAACTAACTTGGTAATTCAAGCTTAATGCAGCTACTGCTCCAGGCATTAATGAAGCATTTATTCTTTCTAGAATTTTAGTTAAAAGCAGCTTTGGTGTGATGTTGTAGCATATTTTTTCAGTGTTTTGTATTGTTTGTGATTGATGTCGTTGTATTTCATTATCTAGTTAATGTAAAACAGCTATAAGTTTCAGGACTGGCGGTTGAGTGAAATCATAATTTATTCTTACATTTTAAATGTTATTGGATGAATTATTTGTGTTTATTTGTTTTTAAGGGCAGACTGTTACTCTGATGAAGTCTTTGTATTTGTAAGACAAAAGCCGTTAATTTGTGGTTTTATTCCATTAAAATTGGTTGAAGTGCATTGAAGTTTTGTTTTGAATTGTTCAGAAATGATTTACTGTAGGGACAAATATAATTGTAATACATCAGTAGTCATTTATTTGGCCATATGTAAGTAATGTAAGTAATGTCAAGCATTCTATATTGGTAAGCCTGAGAGACCCTTGTACAAACATTTGTACAGGATACATAGTAGGGACACTAATAATGCATCGAATAAACATGTTACTGTGTTTCCTAATTCCAATAAACTTTTCTTTATTCTCAAAAGGGTATCACCTCCAGTTAAAGGAGGTGATTGGCAAACTGTCCTTGAATGGAAAGAGTTACATTGGCAGTTACTGTTAAAAGCAACAGTGTTCCCTGTCTTGAATGAAGCAGTGCCTGTTAACAGTGTACTGAAATTAGGGGCTTCAAGGTTATGATGAGAAAAAATAATTTTTCAGTATTGTTAATTTTTATTGGATGGCAATGAGTTGAATTTGTTACACAATTTATAAATTAACGTAATTGAATTCCTATTAGTAGAATGTTGGTATCACGTCACTATTCAGTCCTATTTAATTTCCTTATTTGATGTATGAGATTATTCTGAAGTCCTCAGTTGATTAAGGATGAAAGCACTTCATAAATTGTCTGCGATTCCCCTGTGCTTCGGTGTAATTATCAGTAAATTAATTTTTTATAAATTATTTTATAGATTGCTTTTTTATGATGTGTAGGAATTTTGTGATGTGTAGGAATGTTGTACATTGAACTTTCTGTAGTTTCCTTGCAATTCACATTGAAGTTATGGTTTCTTTGTAAAACAGGTTTTCCTTACTGTACCTTTAGATCTTCAACAACAGTCTCATAATTAACCCCCAAAAATACAGCACCACCCCTAAGAAACTAACAAACGCCTTACTCTCCTTGTTAGACAACAAATTCAACACAGTATCAAATGAAAATGAATGAAAATATCCAGACATGATAACAGATCTCTGCCTGACCTTCACTAGGCATACTGAAAAATGTGGTTAATAAACACCTCAGGCAACTGAAGCTTTGGTACAAAATACACAGGGGCAATAGCCAGAAATGTTCTGTTTCCCAAATTTTAATAAGGCCTCCCATCACTGTCACTACAGACTGGGATTACCACAGCTAGACTACAAATGGTCACAGAATATGTAGATTTGCCTTATTAGCTTCTAACTACACCTATTATTGTCACTTTCTCAAGGGATGCTGTCTTCCAAACAAAGTAGTGCCACATTACTTTTTAGTTCAGTGCTATTTAAAATTATTACACTACATCATTGCCCCCTTAATATAAAAAATACCAATCAAGAATAAGTCCTGATGTCGTAGAGAAACTCAGGATGATACTCCTACCTTAATCAGATCTAGGTTCAAATCTAACATTGGGGAAAAGCATTTGCAAGGTTTAGACCAATCACCTTGAATCATCTACCTTCTAAAACAGAAAAACAACAAACATTGGTTATGTTTAAGACAAAACTGATAGAAAGTCTCTTGAAAGAATCTTAATGGTTTTTGATTTTGAGATGCTGGCCAATTTTGCATGTTTTTAACTGCCTTGTACATTAAAATTGTTTAATAAAATTAGTTGGTTTGTTTATAAGAATTAACTCAACATGTTAGCTCAGTAATGCAGTGTGCATTTATTTATTTTTTTGCTCCATGCAGCTGATGATCATCTGGCCCTAGGATCTGCTGTCATCCAACAGGCTCTCCTACCTTGTAGGACTTAATACTGCTTCATGCCTGAGGTTCGTGCAGTGTTTTTCCATTCATGCATTAACCTCACTTTCACTGCTTACACTTGTTGAAGTTCAAGGATGGACATGCAATTGTCATGTTGGTGTATTTTCTTACATGGTGACTCAAAGACTCTCTCCTAACATTTTCCCCCTTGAGACAGCAGCTTTCTGCATGTCTTCAGCTTTCCAGGGATTTATTGGAAAGTGTGTCCAAGTGGATGCATTCCCCCAGAAGATGGGTGCACACATTCTTCCCAACTCAGATGCCCAAACAGACAGTCAATGGACGATAGCCAGGGTTTTATTTTTCTGTGCCATGGTCCTGGAAATAAAGGTTTGTTCATTTTATACCCTGTATATTTGCTTTACTATAAATGTAAAATTGTTTTCTAATTCACTGTCTCATGACTACTGTAAAGATTCATCTTCTATACTAATATTAGATTGTACATTGTTGCTCTGTAGAGGCTAGATAATGGCCGAAAAGAGTGAGTAGTCCACCCCACCCACCCACTAAACAAATAACCGTAAATAAATTAATGAATTCTACACAGAGTAAAATAAACCTCAGATTTTTTCAGTCCAAAACTTCCAGTTATCAGCAGTTATCACACCAATTATATTATAGTTTCAGCAACACTGGTGGTTAATGCACCAATGTTCTGAGACAAAATGAAGTCAAATGAGTTGATAAAACTCTTAAGCTGAAAATGTAAAAACAATGAAATCTTCAGGGTGCACCACCATGAGCAAGTATCAGAAACTCCAATAATAAAAATACTCTTTATTCGATAAAAATGATAAAAGTGTTCCATAATACAATTACTGAATCCTTGGCCAATGGATGAGCAACTTGATTGGTAGCTATACATTACATAAGCTTCTTCCCTGTAAGCATAGTGATTATAGGCAGTGCAGATTAGAACATTCTTCTGTCAAGCTACTAAAGACTAGTGGCACTTTAATTGACTAACTTTAATAATATAAAGCATATGCTGATCCTCTCAGTTCTGCATGATCAATTGCTCAACTATACGTCCAAAGAAATACACAGGAATATAGAATAGATATGTTACTCCCCCATAAGCTCAATGACCAAAAGACTAGAGCTTATCTGCAACTGGCTGAGGGCACTGGATCAGCATTTTGATAGGTTGTACTGGTGACTGGATGGTAATAACATGTAAGCAACTTGATTGGTAGCTATGTACTGCATAGAGTATGTTTGTCATTGGCTAAGGGTACAGTAATTGCATTATGTTAGGGTACACTGATGATAGGATGTTAACAATTTCTAAGCAATTTGATCGGTTGCTAAATATTATGTATTCACCCAGCATTTAGTGACTATGATCTGAAGAAGGCTCTAGAAACCGAAAGTGCTTATCCTAGCTGGGACCTCCATGTGTTTTTGGAACACTTTTATCATTTTTATCGAATAAAGAATGCTTTTATCATTGGAGTTTCTGATATTAGCTAGTGGTGGTGTACCCTGAAGATTTCTTTCTTTTTGCTGACCGCTTTGGGGCATCTTTAGCAGTTGGAGTTGAATTGCTTAATAAGCTGAAAATGTGGTTGTTCTTTGCGGAGTGCAAATAATGTGATAAGAGTTGGAGAATGAAATTTAAAATGTGATAACATTATTTTTGTAGTGGGAGAATAATATCATAAAGGAAGGTCATTTCTGAGTTTATTTAAATTAAAAAACAAGCCATCATTTGTACTACTACCTTTATGTAGCTTACTACCTTATCAGCAGTTATATTTCACAGTGGAAGTGGTTACATTTTTTAAACATCCATATGGCTGCAGGATGAATACTCAGATATAAGGCTGATATTGATGCAATAAACTTAAATTTTATCCTGGAATCATTTAATACATATGCACTTTATAGTTGATTGCACTTTTCATTGCAACAGAAATCACTACAAGCATTTCTGAAAACTATAAATACCAACAAATTAAGATGGCTCAGTGGAAGGAATATACAGTTTTAATACGACAACATAAAATACATAACTAAATAGATAAATCTTGTGAAAAACGTTGACACTGACACTACTACTCCAGCATGTAGAACACAAATTTAATATAGTACAAAGGGCACACAAATACAAAATGGTGAAGCGCTTTTCGTCTCTGAAATAGTAGACTTCTTCAGACCATTTGCAAAAACCAAAATCTCAGTTTAAATATATATCACATGGTTATTTAAAATCCATTAACCAATAGTATTTGATTTGTCATTGTGACATCAGCAAAAAATCATAAAAACGTAAAATAAGTTGAATGAACTAAAATAAAATAAAAATGAAAAATGAATGGTGAATACATTTATAAATACATTTATAAATTCATTGATGAATTCATTAATAAATAAATAAATATATAAATGAATAGTAAATAAATACACTAATGGTTGTCATCTCGCTAAAAATATGGTTACTCCTATTCCTTGTTTTTAGAATTGTAATACTAACCAATGTGGATAAATTTGTATGTGTGTGTAAATTATATGTCACTATCATAGCTAACATTACTTCTCAAAGAAGAACAGACTTAACATTGCATTTTTCACAAGTGGTTATTTAAAACAAATAAATGCAATACAATAAAGGGGCAGTGAACAAAAAGCTTTTTTAATGAATTAATTTCTTCAATTTTAAAATGCATGCAATAGAGATGGTTTACTATCTGGACGGTCAGTTGTTGAAATTTAATGGTCATATGATAAAGTGGTCAGACTGGCATTCCATGTCATGGTGTCTTATTCATGGGAGTGGGCTTGGGGACAATATTCTACTGGTACATGACTCCACTGTAGATGCACATCCCCCTCATTATTTCATTTTGTATACATATTCATGCTACACTTCAAAAACTCCACATCTGAGCAAATGCTTGTTTTATGGTTACTGCATTTAACATTCCTGTTTATTTTGTATGTTTCACAACTCCTGCAAACAGTATTGTAGTTTATGAAAAATGAGGCACACTACAGCTATTCACAAGCTATGCTACAATGTTTGCTGACTTCTGTAAACAATGCTGTAAGTCGTGAAAATGAGGCACACTACAGCCATTTACAAGCTGTGCCGTACCTACTAAAGGCATATTTATTTTATTATGCCATAAGTAGGAAACACTCCTAGTACAAGTCCTTATTATTTTTTTTTCTTTTTCTGTGATTGTTTACAGTTGTCAAATACCTTGACTTACATGTTTTTCTGCAGAGCATAAGTGTACTGTCTGTACTACAGGAACAATACCGTAGGTAAAGATCCTATAAAAATAGAAAGAATATTTCAACACTCTCATTAACTAAGCTTTATCTTCAAATCTGGAAACAGTGCAATTCAGTATTTGTTTAGGCACTCCTTTAGTAGAAGACATGACATTTAAGAAACCTTAGGCAAACTCTCTGTATACAAAACTTAGAGCATACAAATTACGTCTTCATTTTCAGAGCTCTGCCCATGTGTACAATGTTACTGTGGGTGAACACTTTGCTTCAGTAATCTCATAGCGTATTCTTACATGCAACCAATACAAATATAGATTAATCCAGTGACTGACTGCTGAGCTGATTGTATCTGTATGTCACACTTAGCTGGAACATAATACCCCAAATGAAAGAAATTATTATATTTTTTGCAATCCTTGATGATCAAATAAGCTAATTAGGCCCATGTGCCTATTAAAATGCTCAGGTGAAAACCTAGGAGAATGTACTAAGATCATATAGTTGTTATTTGAATTTCTTGGCAATATTGTCATCTCCAGTGATCATGGGGAAATTTAATTCAGGATTTTACTCTATTATTAAAATGTATTATTTTATTTTAATGTAGTTATTTAATGCATAATTATTAACTTGTTTGTGACAAAATAAAATAGTTTATTAAGAAGGCACTGAATTCTTGACTTTGTGTTTGTTGACAGCATTTCTATGTGTACGTGAAATATATGCCTCCATATATGTCTGCATGAAAGTGGTTGTTACACAAAGACAAGCTATTTGCATAACGTGCAGAGTTTAGAATCCCTTCAAAGCATGCATAATATCTTGTAAATATTCCATAGTTTGAACATGACTGAATAATTAAAAAGCATTAAAAGCTGAAGACGAATTGGAGTACTTTTTTTAAATAAAAAAATACATGTTATCGTAGAAATAACATTAAAATGTTACAAATTCTAGGTTATAGAGCTCTTGCAATACCATTTAATATACCCAGCTATATAAGGCAGCAAGCTGAGGCTCTTGAAACCTTGTAGAAGGAATCTTAAAGTTTCAAGGCCCAGACTAATTCTACTGTGACGCCAGTATTCACCCATTAGAAGGTGGTATATCATCATTGTGGTCTGTCTGGGATTTGTTGCTGTTTGGGATTTGATCGGGGTGGTACTTATCTTTTTATATTTTGAGAAACTGCTCTAGTATTTCTCAGCTGTCCTATAGCTGTTATTTTATTTGTGTATTTCTTACCTTACTTTCAGCCTCAGGCTTTTTTCCAAATGTGCTGCAATGTTTATACAGAAAGAACAAAAGTGCTAAGACATTAATAGAGTACAGACTGTGACAGAAAATTACACCTCAGTGTATATATTCAGTGATATTATGAGAATAATGTCTAGTTGTCCGCGTTTTTGTGTTCATCTTTAAGAAGGTGTTCCCATCATTCTAGGCTAATATTCATAAAAGCAAAACTATAAATAATAACTAAAAATCGCTAATCTCTGAAAACAAACATTGAAATCTTGAACACTTATAACCATGCACAGTGCTGGGCTAACTATTTATTGATATTTATGCAACATCTCATATATTGATATTTTAGTCCACCTTTTTCAGAATGAGTGCACTTTTCCTGTAAGGGAAAACAGAAGGGCTAAGGCTTAGTGACATTTTTGATAACATTTGGAAGTAGATTTTGATGAATACATTATGATGATAACTGTTTGATCTTACTCTGTGGAAATTAAAAAAACAGTTTAGTACAATTACCTTAGTGAGATGGGCAATCATGGTATATAAAACTACTGACTATATTGTCTGTTGTGGTTTTATTATACTATAATCACGATTGTATAATATGAAAGGAAAAAAGAATATTCTTTAGTCTGGGACTTAATCTTATGGAATCCAAGAGGTCTTGTGTTTGTCACAGACATTGGAATAAGAAAGAGCCTCTAAACAACTGGGTTTATTTATTTTATTTTATTTGTATTTGTATTTGTTGACTGGGAGTGTCCAACTGGACGTAAGTCCATTTTCAGCAGAGGCCCTGGGAGAAAAGCTCCACAGTTAAAACAAACAGACAGTAGTTACATTGGATTACATAGCGGTTAACAATTTACATAGCAATTATTTACAACATATTTACAGATGAAGAACATAGTACATCAGTAGACAACTAGATTCTTTATCTGTGAAGTACATAACAGACATAAAAAATGTTAAAATAAGAAGTTCCTGCTGCATAATAAGTACTAGGCTTATGAGCATCTGAGCTTGCTATAATCAAGGTAGTTAGTGGAGTGGAAAGAAAGGTAGTGGTTGGATGGGGTGGGTGATATTAAGAGTGGGAGTTGCAAGGGAATAGCCAGCATGTTTTTAGGTGCGCTTTTAGTAAAGTTCTGAAGTGGGTGCATGATGGTATGGAGGTAATTGTGGGTGGGAGGGAGTTCCATAATTTGGCTATGGCACAAGAGAATAGTGCTTCACCAGCAGAGTTATTGGCTTTAGTGATCTGCAAGTGATTTTTGTTGCTGGATCTTACTGGTCTGGTGGTGCGATAGGGTTGGAGTAGATTCTGGAGAGATGGGACATTTAATGGATGGTTTACTAGTTTGTGGGCAAGTGAGAGTTGATACCATTGAAGGAGGTGAGGGAGTTCAAGCCAGCCCATTTCAGCAAGTGAGAGACAGTGGTGACTACGGTAGGAAGCCCCTGTGGCGAATTTGGCGATTTTGTTGTAGCAGGTCTCTAGCTTGTTTAGACCGCATTGCCTTAGTTTGGTATATATTGGAGAGGCATAAAGTAGGGTGGAAATAAGGTGGGAATTTGCTTTTGAATTCTTTGTTGCTTTGGTGAGAAGTTGCTTATTTCTGTATAAAGCTCCTAGTTTTTTGTGGACTTTTTTATGGTCATGGATATGTGAATGTCAAATTTTAGTTTATTGTCTATTTCCACTCCTAGCAATTTGGTGTGTTCAGTTGGGTACATAGTGGTGTTGTCTTTTGCTGTGATGTTAAAGTGAGAGTTGTTTTGAGTATGCTTTGTGGGTTGGAAGATGAGTAGTTTAGTTTTGTTTGGGTTGAGTATTAATTGGGCATCAGATAACCAAGTTTCAACAGAGGAAAAGGCTTCCTGTGTGACTTTCTGCAGTTTGGGTAGGGACAGGGCTGAGCAGATGATAGTTGAGTCATCTGCGTATTGTATGAGTGTGCCATGTTTGGTGGCAGAGGCTAGATTATTGGTGAAAACAGAGAAGAGTAGGGGCCCAAGGATGGATCCTTGGGGAACCCCTATGGAGACAGGTAGTTGGGGAGATATGTCATTCTGCCATACAACGGATTGTTGGCGATCAGACAGGTAACTCTGAAACCAGTTGGTGACTGATTGTGAGAAGGATAGGTTATTGAGGACAGAGATAAGTTGTTTGTGTGGGACCATGTCAAATGCTTTAGATAGGTCTAGGAAAGTAGCAGAGGAGAGATAGCCATTGTTTTTATGCTGAAGGATAGTCTTAGTAAAGGAGAGTAAGGCAGTGAAGGTGCTATGGATTGGTCGGAAACCATGCTGAGTATTGGAAAGGAGGTTGTTAGTAAGGAGGTAGTCTGAGACCTGAGAGTGTATGCATCTCTCTAGTATTTTGGAGAGTGGAGAGAGAATAGCTATGGGGCGGTAATTGGTTAGTTCTGTGGAGGGGAATTATATGGGATGCTTTCCACAGTGTGGGAATGTAACTTTCTGACAGAGATTGGTTAATCAAAATGGATACTGGGTAGGCCAGAGCATCAGCTGCGATTTGTAGGTATTCACTTGGGTGTAGGTATTTGTAGGTATTCACTTGGGAAACCCTTCCCCTTTCAATGGGTAAACTCTTAGCATGATCAGATCACACACAAACTCGTACAAATGCAGAGAGTAGATCGTCCTTAAGGCCTTGTCTGAATCATAGCAACAAATATAAAAAAGAAAAAAATAACAGGCTGTTGTCTGAGACTTTTGAAAGAATTAATGAAATTCAGAATTAAGGAGCATAAATTAGAAACAGGAATATAATACTTGTGCATCTGTCAGCAAAACTATTATAATACATGTAAACCTTGTGTTCAGCACTTCCTTTCCAGATAATTATTTGTAGTTGAAATATGGCAATGTACTATTAATAAAATGCTGATCACAGGACCTACAAGATAACTACTTGTTTTTTTTTTACGTTGTTCATTTTGTCAGTGGACTATAACTTTATCACTTAGCCAAAGTGTAATAATGTAGTCTTTCTTTTTGCTATATGACTATCAAGCATTCTGTTGTGCATTAATTTAGAAGGAAAGTACATTCTGAATGTTTTTTTCAGAATCTTTTAATCGGTGTACTCATTTGTTTTACATTGCTAGAATTTATTTTTTTAAATTGCATGCAGAGTATTTCAGATTAGTGTTAGAATAACTTGACTTTGTAATCCTCCGGTCCACTAATGATTAGCAGTAGATTTTTACGTGCTGAGATGCCAGCTCTGACGCACAACATTCAGCGAAGGTAAGCCCATTCACGCATGTATCCACACAGAAGACGCTTTAGCTGAGAATTGAACAGGACAATGTCTTACTGTGAGGTGACAATGCTACAGCAGGATCACCACCGCAGTATTGAACAATATTCATGCATTCAAGGGACGACAATTTACCTGTACTAGATCAGGCTAGGCATTGGAAGAAATGCATAACATTTAATTGGTCATGCATGCTACAGCTAGGTAAGAAGACAGAAGCTAGACAGTGCATAAATGCAATATCATTTTCTGCAAGAGAAACTATATTTGTTAAGTAGAACAGACCTTGAATTTCTAATTTATTAACAGCAATGTCCAAATAATTAAATAAAATACAGTTTGTACTTTTGCTGTACAGGGATAGCTCATAACATTACATGTAGTTATGTTGATCAAATTAAAGACAGTAATCAAAATTTTCATTAATTTTTGTGTCTTACGGCCACAATTTTAAGGTAGTGTTAATAAGCCTTAGAAACAAAGTAGATAATTTGATGGAACAAGGCATAGAAATAAATTAGATAGTGGGGCAATATATTAAATTAAAGAATTGCATTTTTGGGGAACTGTTGATCCCTCTCTCTACACTCATTACTATAGCTAGATATTACAGTGAATCTGAAGTATTTAATATATAAAAATAATTTAACCACACTACTAATGTTTTACTTTCTTACAATCCATGTTTTATTTCAAGAGGCTTCAGTATAGGAACTCCTGTAAGGAAATGTGGCTGTTAATGGCTGGATGTTTGTTGATGTTTTAAATGGGACACTAAGCCAAATATTCATTCCAGCAAATAGGAAACTATGCCACAGATATGTGAGTTGAGGGAGGATTTTCTACAGGGTACTGGTAATAATGCATGCATTTCTAAAGGAGAAATAAAGATTTAAACTACATTTTGTAGCAGCAACAGAATCAAGAATAATATGTGTTTATATCTCAAATGTACCCCTGGCTTCGCATCTATGTCTCCAATGGACAGGGGCATGTGTATAAGTCTGTATTATATCCTAAATTTCCTTGGACAATTAATGCATCAGCAATATTTTGGTAAATTTGGGGTTAGTTTTGCTAGGCTTAAAATGGCTGTTAGGATGATAGCCTATTAACCATCTATAACCCTATACATTTCTGCATAAGGCAATTTTTATTAAGAAGCCTACATTTGTCACTTCAGTGCAGCAAAGGTTTTATTAATTGTACTAACCTTGGTCAGGACCATAACTGCAGTGCAGCTAGTATCCAATGTACAAGGACCCTGTAATTTGAAGCATGAATTTGGACAGTAGAGTTTTTTTTAATAAAGCCACTCACTTGAACAGAAATCCACCCAAGGTTTTGTTTTTTTTTTACAGTCAGGATTTTGGAAAGCTAGTATAGAATTTATTTTATATACTCTATTATTATTTTGCAACTAGTACATTGGCTAGTCCTTAAACCATTTTCAGCCATGACCAGGGAACAATGCAATTACATTACAAAACAGTAGCACGAGTTCCATTTGTTTGGTCAATGGTTACTTTGGTTGACAGGTGTAAGTACAAGAGTTTTGGATCGAATGTTCAATTTATTAATGTGTGTGTGATTGTGAGTGTTTAGGGTTAAGGTTAGGTTAGGGAAGGGGATAGATTGAGTATGCGTATGCGTTCATGTGGAAAGTGTTTAAGGTGTCTTGTGTAGTAGTAGTGTTATAGGAAGAGTTTTGCTAATGGTACAACTGGAAAAAATGTTTGTGAGGACACAGTCAAGATGATTAATGCCTCTGGTGGGTAGGGGGACAACTTGATTTGCATTTATACAGCCTGGGAATGCCTGGATATATATATTGTTGGTAGTAAACGTTTGTCAGTCTGTATGTAGATAGCTGAATTCACCAATAAGAAAGGTATTTAATTCAATTGTTAACCTTTCTAATTGGTTAAGGTATTCAGCATGCTTTGAAGGGGTCATAAGTGGGGATCTATAATTGGTTTAAGGTGTCAATTTTATTGAGTGTAACTAGGGACTTCTGCCAGTTTCAGATATGTATCATGTGAAATCTGGTGAATAAATACCACCCCTCCCCCACATTTGCTGTTGGATATGAAGGGATGCTAGATATTGTAGCCAGGAATTGAGAGAGTGGTATCATTGCAATGGAACCAGGTTTCTGTAATTACACAAATGCTGATGTCTTCATCATTAAGGAAGGTTTCAGGTTCAGATATTTTGTTGTTTAGACTTCTGGCGTTCATTAGTACTATCTGTCATAATATTATCCAGATTGAAGTTTGCTATGTTGGGATGTTCATCAGGTGAACTCTGAATAAAAAGGCACTACTAGCTTAGCAGACGTCCTTGCATATAATTGAAAACTGAGGGGTAAAAGATACAGGGTATCCAAGGCAAAACCCATTTCATCAGATGCAGACACTTAATGGATTCCCTAGAATGACACCAATTTCCTCAGCAATTAAAGAAACCAGATATTTTACCCATGAATGGTGGAAACATTCATCACAGCAGATGGCTTTAGTATTATTATTATATTATTATTCATATTTTATATTATTATATTACATTATTGTGATTAGATCACTAACTGGTCTTTTATAGTGCAACTTTATACTACAATAGTAGTAGTAGTGGTAGAGAAACAGACATTTCATCAGATGTTTTCTTTTCATTGTCAGTGTTTCAGCAGGCTTTACACTTAACATTGATCCTGGGAGGGTTTGAAGACAATAGGATCTTTACCCACATAAGATGCTTGGATTTGGGTTCCACTACTGATATTGTGGTACAGAATAAGGGGAGAGGGTTGTAATCTTAGGATTTTGCCATATGGAAGAGACAGTAAACAGGTTTCAGGTGGATGTAAAAAAATAAAAATACCATGGCAATTACTGAAAAGACCTTTTACTGAAATACAAAGGAACATTACAAATTAATGAACGATCAATATATTGTTATATAAAACACGGGGATATCATTCTTATCATGCATTTTCATTTTCATTCCACAACTGCGTTCAACTAAACTAACCATTCCATGATACTGGTTACATTGTAAACTACTTCTAACCATTCCATGATACTGGTTACATTGTAAATGACTTCTAACCATTCCATGATACTGGTTACGTTGTAAACGACTTCTAACCATTCCATGATACTGGTTACATTGTAAACGACTTCTAACCATTCCATGATACTGGTTACATTGTAAACGACTTCTAACCATTCCATGATACTGGTTACATTGTAAACGACTTCTAACCATTCCATGATACTGGTTACATTGTAAACGACTTCTAACCATTCCATGATACTGGTTACATTGTAAACGACTTCTAAACATTCCATGATACTGGTTACATTGTAAACGACTTCTAACCATTCCATGATACTGGTTACATTGTAAACGACTTCTAACCATTCCATGATACTGGTTACATTGTAAATGACTTCTAACCATTCCATGATACTGGTTACATTGTAAATGACTTCTAAACATTCCATGATACCTAACCATTCCATGATACTGGTTACATTGTAAACGACTTCTAACCATTCCATGATACTGGTTACATTGTAAACGACTTCTAACCATTCCATGATACTGGTTACATTGTAAATGACTTCTAACCATTCCATGATACTGGTTACATTGTAAACGACTTCTAAACATTCCATTATACTGGTTACATTGTAAACGACTTCTAAACATTCCATGATACTGCTTACATTGTAAACGACTTCTAACCATTCCATGATACTGGTTACATTGTAAATGACTTCTAAACATTCCATGATACTGGTTACATTGTAAATGACTTCTAACCATTCCATTATACTGGTTACATTGTAAATGACTTCTAAACATTCCATGATACTGGTTACGTTGTAAACGACTTCTAAACATTCCATGATACTGGTTACATTGTAAACGACTTCTAACCATTCCATTATACTGGTTACATTGTAAACGACTTCTAAACATTCCATGATACTGGTTACGTTGTAAACGACTTCTAACCATTCCATGATACTGGTTAGGTTGTAAACGACTTCTAACCATTCCATTATACTGGTTACATTGTAAACGACTTCTAAACATTCCATGATACTGGTTACGTTGTAAACGACTTCTAAACATTCCATGATACTGGTTACATTGTAAACGACTTCTAACCATTCCATTATACTGGTTACATTGTAAACGACTTCTAAACATTCCATGATACTGGTTACGTTGTAAACGACTTCTAACCATTCCATGATACTGGTTATGTTGTAAACGACTTATAACCATTCCATGATACTGGTTACGTTGTAAACGACTTCTAACCATTCCATGATACTGGTTACGTTGTAAACGACTTCTAACCATTCCATGATACCGGTTATGTTGTAAACTACTTCTAACCGTTCCATGATACCGGTTACATTGTAAACGACTTCTAACCATTCCATGATACCGGTTACGTTGTAAACTACTTCTAACCATTCCATGATACTTGTTACATTGTAAACTACTTCTAACCATTCCATGATACTGGTTACGTTGTAAACGACTTCTAACCATTCCATGATACTGGTTACATTGTAAACTACTTCTAACCATTCCATGATACTGGTTACATTGTAAACTACTTCTAACCATTCCATGATACTGGTTACATTGTAAACTACTTCTAACCATTCCATGATACTTGTTACATTGTAAATGACTTCTAACCATTTCATGATACTGGTTACGTTGTAAATGACTTCTAACCATTCCATGATACTGGTTACATTGTAAACTACTTCTAACCATTCCATGATACTGGTTACATTGTAAACTACTTCTAACCATTCCATGATACTGGTTACATTGTAAACGACTTCTAACCATTCCATGATACTGGTTAAGTTGTAAACGACTTCTAACCATTCCATGATACTGGTTATGTTGTAAACGACTTCTAACCATTCCATGATACTTGTTACATTGTAAACTACTTCTAACCATTCCATGATACTGGTTACGTTGTAAATGACTTCTAACCATTCCATGATACTTGTTACATTGTAAACTACTTCTAACCATTCATGATACTGGTTACGTTGTAAACAACTTCTAACCATTCCATGATACTGGTTACATTGTAAACGACTTCTAACCATTCCATGATACTGGTTACGTTGTAAACGACTTCTAACCATTCCATGATACTGGTTACGTTGTAAACGACTTCTAACCATTCCATGATACTTGTTACATTGTAAACTACTTCTAACCATTCCATGATACTGGTTATGTTGTAATCGACTTCTAACCATTCCATGATACTGGTTACGTTGTAAACGACTTCTAAACATTCCATGATACTGGTTACATTGTAAACGACTTCATTCACAAATTTTCTCTGCAATCCCAGCCTTATTATCCTTATTCCTTTTTTAAGAAAGGACATCCCTAGAGGGAGAAAACTGGACAACAAAAACAAAGTAACTAAATTAATAACTAAAATGAAGGTAGTGATACAGAAAGACTGTGAATGTGAGTAAGGCATTTACCCTGCCTTCACACTTCAGTCCTGATGCCTGCTCATCGGCCCATTGGACCACACTTTGGAGTAGACCATCTGGGGCCATAAGCAAGCTTGTTCTCCAGGTTTAATTTCTCCAAATACAGAGGTGTTTTACATACCTTGACATGAATGAACCCCATTTCTAAGTCAGGGTGTGGTTAAAGTTCATGAAATTAGTATTGTTTTAGTCTTTGATGTTAGCCAAAAGTGCTATTCTATCATGTACATTTAAG
Organism: Protopterus annectens; assembly: GCF_019279795.1. Classification (NCBI taxonomy): domain Eukaryota; kingdom Metazoa; phylum Chordata; order Ceratodontiformes; family Protopteridae; genus Protopterus; species Protopterus annectens. Next base: position 798,464,238 of record NC_056750.1, read on the forward strand.
GTAGTATATACCACTATACCACCTAGCAGTTTCCTTTGTAAGTCCTTAATACAGGGACTTCTGTGCCTGTCAGGAAAGCATACATTTACAGAAAGTGATGTAATGATTAATGCTTCAGTCTGAACTCCTAAATTATGCTTATGGGTGGGAATCTGACTTGATGGAGCAGAAACCTAGTTGATTGCAGGGTACCAGTCACAGGGGTAAGTACAGAGTCCTGTGTGAAGTTCTCCATCACCCTTACTTACAACCTGCAGCTGCTCTTGGACGACTTTTTAGGTTACTAGACCAACTGCATTGAGTTGCCTTCTTGGAGAAAATACTGCATGTATAGCTGTGTGCAGTAAACCCACAGTCAGTTAAAAATATGTAATGCTTCCATAAAGTTTTCTGCTACCCTGGAGAGAGAGAGTGTGTGTGTGTGTCTGTGTGTGTGTGTGTGTGTGTGTCTGTGTGTGTGTGTGTCTGTGCGTCTGTGTGTCTGTCTGTCTGTGGGGGGGGGGGGGCACAGTAAATGGGTTTCCAGCAGTTATATCAGTATTTTGTATACATGCAGTTCAGAGGCTTGTCCTTCAGGCCTGCAGGTATGCATGACTAGTCTTGCCCAATACATTGCGCATATGCCTGCTTGGGCCTCATAATATCTACAGTATGTCCTTTTATCTGTATACCTGATGTACTTGTTTGAGTGGAAGAGCACCTGTATGCTGCTGAATAGGACAACCTCTGATCCTGCTACTACCAGGGAAGTGACTATCTTAATTGTACTTGTGCACTTTTATATTGCTTATGACTTTGGTGCAAAAATAACCTGACAGAGGATAATAGGAGTGACTAGGTAATGCTGGTGCCTCAGTCCCAGGTGGAGAGAGAGTTGGCTTTGTTTGACCATCACCATGCAAATGAAAGCTTGTGCACCACTGAAAATGGCCAGAACCAGGGATATAGGCTTAACTGTGGCATGCCAGTTATTATGGCTCTCATGATATGGATAGTAATATACACAAACATGAGGAGGGCATAGGGTGCCCCTTGTGGTGATATAAGTGCAGACATCAGCAACTAAGGCTGGAGTTAGGGTCTGACTAGAAAAAACTGTCATTGCTAGAATACCAATGTGGGCATAAATCAACTTCATGGCTGCTTGGATGATAATCTCTCCAGTCATATTTTGCTTTCATGGTGAGGATACTCTGTACAGGGAAACAACTGGTCTCTAGAATGGAGATGGTCTCTAGAATGGAGATAAAAAAAAACAACTTTTCATGGACAGCTGCCGGGAAAGCTGAATGTTTAGTACTTAGATGACCATCGCATGCAGCTCTTAAGGATATTTTCCTTTTTTTCCTTAAGTCCTGACAACCTCTTTTTAAGTTCTTGATAGTGTGCACTGCATATGTTGACAGGCGAGGGCATAGGCGTCCATAGACCACCAAGCTCACATTACTGCTAAGATACTTAGGCGATATTTTAGAGTGAGCACTGCTAATCCCTAGCCTCCCAAAAATACGTTTTGTTGGTAGTGATTCATTTATTCTCCTCCCTGATAAATTTTATTGTGTCCTATTGATAACTTTCACAGTGTGGGTACACACATGATGTCTATGTTGGAATCAGGGCTCTATTGTTCTAAACCAGTGAAGAAGCTCTATATGCTCTTGCATAATTCATTTGCTGGAATTGTATTTGCACATGGCTTGGCTTACAATAATGACCTGATCCTCCTGTCAGCCCTTATGGCATGATTAATGACTGTATAATGTCTGTAGTATAACATTGTTGTACGTGGCATTTACAGGCTGCACATTTTGTAATGTAGTATCTCACGTTGCAGAATCATGCTTACGTAATGATTCCTTATTTATTCGTTGCACCTCATTTCTGTGATATGGTTTACATGACTATTGTTATTTTGCACTGCAGAATGTCCGGGTACAGACTCCTCTTTCCAGCAATCTGACTTGGATGAGTCATATTTTTACAAGTTATAAAATATTGCAATTCCCATCTTTAATAAGCACTGTTTAGCCAGCTTAAATTTATAAATAAGGGTACTCATCTTTTTTTATGCAAGCAAAGAAGCATGTAGCGTTACCTTTGATGTTTGCGTCTTGTGCCTTTCAACAAAATCTAATTGCATCTTCCACAGTTCATATAAATGTTCATATGTCGAACCACAAGTGTATTAAGGGAGTATACTTCCTGTAGTGGTTATCAAAGTGTATATAAAAATAAAAAAAATAAAACAAAAGTAGCTTAAAGGCTGTAGAGATACCATATAGCCCAAAAGGAAATAGAGTATAGTGCAAAAAGCCCTCTGATGTCAGCCTTTAAAGGTATCTGCTAGTATCCCTTTGCTACATGTAATTTGGTCAAGAATCTTGCCTTTCCCAATGTATCTACAAGTTTGTCAGTCCTGGGCATTTTTAAATGCTTTTCAGCTTCATAAAATCATCACAGAATAAGTGTTCTATTAACCTTTGGGTCAAACACTATGGAGCTGTTCCACTTGCTTTTTGACTCCCCTGTTACCCCTCATCTTAAACATCTTTTGTAATACTACTTGTGCAGCTTTTTTCTGATTCTGGTATTCTCGAGGCCAGCCATAAGCACAGCAGAACTAGGCAGCCACCTAGGGCACAGCAACTACTGTTCTTGTAGGGGCCCTTTATTTATTTATTGTTTTTTTTTAAGTAAAGAAATGTGCTGTTTCTTTAAGTTAAGAAAATAAATAAACTCCAGGCAGTGCCCCTATTCCATTACATATAGCAAATGCAGTGCCCTAGGTAGTGTTTTTAGATGTGGCTATTCGATCTGCTGGCTTCCTGTTCTGTCCTGCCCACAATCTACCTAGACAATGAATCTGGTAGATCATGGGTGGATTGATACAGGAAGCCAACAGATCTGAAACTCTGCAGGAACAAGCTACAGCACAAAAAGGAAGATGGGCTGTAAGGTTTTTTTTTTTTTTTTTTTGTTGCTTTTCCTTTCATAGAACCGGATATTTAAGATGGCCAACTAGTTGTACTGAATTATCATCTGTCCCTGGTTTTACAAAAGTTTCAAGTTTAGTTGAAAATGCTTTCCTTTGGGGAGGGGTATCCTGAGCCCTCTCTAAATATTCTGAGTTTCTTTTAAACTATTGAAGATTAATCACTTGAAAATGCCAGATGTTGGAGTTGTGTGTGTCTTAATCCTCAGAAAAATGTGTGTTGATACAAAACCTGTTAAATAAGTAATTTAGTCATTCTGGTGTTAAAAAAATGCTGGTCTGTCTGTAGGGAATATTTCAAAATGGCTGCCGCTCTTTGCTCATTATTCTCAGTTTGCAGGGTTAAAATGATTTGGTAAAGCAACTTGGAATACTGTACTGTGTATATGGCTACTGTTTCCCTAGAACAAAACTAACACAGGATTCATAACTAACTTTTTTTATTTCAGATGTTTGAAGTGCACACACGAGTAGTTACAGCTGTGAGGACCTGTCTGTTGAAAGTAATTTACCCTTTTATTGTTTTGGAGACAGTGGCATTGACAAAAAGGCAGAATCAGAGCTGGATGTGGCAAAGTTAAAGATGTTAAGATTTACACTAGGTGTGACGCGGGTGAACAGGATTAGGAATAAGTATATTAGAGGGTCAGCCCAGGTTGAACGGTTTAGAGACAAAGCCAGAAGCAAGATTGCGTTGGTTTGGGCATGTGCTGAGAAGAGATAGGTTCATAGGTTCATACTAGGCTATCTGCCCTAGGGCATTTATAAGCCTAGCCAGAGTGTGTATGGCTTTCGCCACCCATATTAAATTAATTTTGCTTTGCCCTTTTTCAAGGTTAGTATACTGTGCCTCTGTCTAACAGTGACACAGAAGTGATACACGGGGTAAACCTACAATCTCCCATCCACTCATCAAGATTCCTCTTGAAGAGAGTCAATGAGGGACTCTGCCTAACCTGGACTGGGATTTTATTCCAGAGTGAAGGGAGCCTCTGGGTTATGAATCTGTCACTCCAGCATGTCCTATTTATTTCAGTGCTGAGGTTCAAGTCCCTCAAGCACATAGCTCGATGGTATTTGGATTTTCTGAGGTGCAGCATGTCCATTAATTCCGGGTTGGACATGGCTTTATACATCAGGCACAGATCGCCTCTGAGCAGGCGGTATGCCACTGAGTAGAGCTGGAGTTTCTTTAACTGGGCAGCATACGGCATCTGTTTGAGCCCCTTGATCATCTTGGTGAGGTACTTTTGGGGTCTTTCCAGTTGCTGCAGGTGTCTGGTAAGGTACATCCCAAAAGGGGCATTGTACTCAATTATGGGCCTGATGAGGGATGAGTAAAGAGGCACAATGACCTCCCCTGATCTAGATGTGAATCCCTTCATGATTAGGTGGGCTATATAAAATGTTTTTCTAACCACTTTGGCCACGTGGTTGTCAAATGAGAGATTGCTATCAACTTGGGTCCCCAGGTCCCTAATTACTTCTTCTGTACTTAATGGATTACCACCTATGTGGTAATTTGTGGGCACTTTGTTTTTGTCAAAGGGATGACTATACACTTTTGGCATTTAGCTTGAGGCCATGGCTCTGGCACCAGTTGTCTGTTTCTATGAGGCCCTTTTGGAGGATGCTTGTGTCGGCTGGAGAGTCTATTATGGCGCCCAGTTTGCAGTCATCTGTCAACTTGGTCAGCCACAGTCCTTCCATGTTGGCCTGTACCTCCGAGAAATATATACCAAACAAGAGAGGTCCCAGGACTGAGCCTTGTGGGATGCCACTTGTAACTGGTTTGGAGTCAGACATGGCTCCAGCTATTCTAACCATGTGGGTTCTGTCCTTGAGCCAGTTTGCAACCCATCTAGTGACATAGGGGTTTATATTTAAGCTGGTGAGCTTATCTATAATGCCCGAGTGGGGTATTGTATCAAAGGCTTTTGCGAGGTCCAGGTAGGCTGTGTGGACCACCTTCCCCTTGTCAATGGCCTTGGTGACTGTTTCAAAGAAATCGACCAGGTTCAAGAGGCAGGATCTGCCCTTAACAAAGCCAAACTGGGTAGGATCCAGTGTCTGCAGGTCCCCAATATCTTTATTTATAAGGTCCATGATGATCCTTTCCATAGCTTTGCAGACCAAGCTAGTGAGACTTATGGGGCGATATTTTCCAGGATCCGTTGAGGCACCACCTTTGTGGAGAGGGACCACTGTTGCTGTATGCCACTCTTTGGGTACATATCCTGTAGTAAGGCTGAGATTGAACAGTAGTTTTAGGTTTGGGTTTAGCTCTTCTTGAAGTTCATGTAGGACGCAGCCCGGGACACCGTCTGGTCCCATTGGTGCTGTGTTTCTTGCTTTGGAGAGGGCAGCTCTTACCTGAGCATCTGAGATGTCAGGGGGGCAGCACTCTGCTGGGATAGATATTAGCCCTTTTGGTGGGGAGGGGAGGGAGAAGTTTGTGCTGAACCTGTCAGCTAGGATGTTGGCAATGTCTGTCGGTTCGGTGTATTTTTTGTCATTTTGGACTAATTCTGAGCATATCTGGGAATTCCCACCCAGGTTCCTAACATAACTAAAGAACGCCTTGTGATTATCCTTAGTGTCCTGTGCAATTTTTCTCTCGAAGCTGGCCTTAGACGATTTTATGAGTGCGCATAGTTTTTTGCTAATACTGATCAGAGATGCCTTCCCTTTCTGGGATTTTGCTCTATCATGTAGTAGCTTCCTCCTTCTATTGTATAGGTTGTTTATGGCTGGGGTCCACCAGACAGGACATCTGCCTTTGGAGGATTGGGACTTGGTTTTATTTGGGATTGCAAGATCCATGCATTCCTGAAGGTGTTCCTAGAATGCGTTTATAAAGGATTTTGCGGTCTGGGCCATATTGTCCACAGGCCCGGGGGCTTTGAAGGATTCCACCTTGGTTTTGAGGAGTGTGAAATTTGCTTTAGAGAAGTTTTTCACTGTGGTTTTCTGGGCATGGGGTGGGGTCGGGATGTGAATATCCAGTGAGATTAGTTTATGGTCTGATCTTACCAGTGAGGGATACACTTCTAGTCTGGAGCATAGAGTCCCCATGTTGATGATGATCAGGTCCAGTATGTTTTCCCCTCTTGTGGGAGTGGTAACAAGTTGTTCCATAGCATTTGAGTTTATAAATTCTAGGAACCTTTGGGCTAGGGTGTTGGAGCTAGAGTAATGCTCCCAGTCTATGGTTGGGTAGTTGAAGTCACCCAATATAATGGTGTTTGGAGAGACCTTCATATTTTCCAGTGTTCTCAGGAAGGCCGAGTGGGGTTCCTGGGTTTGGGAGGGTGGTCTGTAGCAGGCTATAAACTGGAAGGCAGTTTTACCCACTGTTAGTTGCACATGGATAGTCTCTGATGCTTCATGCTGTGCCACCAACCTGGAGGTGTGGGTATCTTTGACGAATATTGATACTCCCCCTCCTTTTGTGGTTCGGTCCAAGTTTTGGGGCCGAAAAGCATGGTATGAGGTATAACCTGGTAGTGCTGGGGTGCTCTCGAGAGCCTTGATCCAGGTTTCTGTTGCTGCACAGATATCGATGTTCTCCATGCTAAGGAGAGTTTTGAGTGCATGCATCTTGAGGTTTAGACTTCTGGCATTGAGTAGCATTACTCTTAGTTTCTTATCCCTTGTGATACCTATGGAGGTAGGTTTGTCTTTTGAGCCTTGCCTAAAAAAGGCACTATGGGGGTAGCAAGAGCCTTTGCCAATATCCGAAAGCCCAGGGGTGACAGGTGCAAGCCGTCCCTAACGCAACATCGTGGCTTGTCGAGCATGTCATCCCAGGCTGACAGGCATTGGATCCCCTTTGAATGACACCAATACTTAAGCCAATTGTTGAAATTGATAATCTTGTCTTCATACTGTGGCATCATCCTTGGTGAGGGTAAGATGCTACTCAAGGTCAGGGTCATACCGGCCTGGGCTACATGCTCAGAGAGCTCCTCTATGTCTCTTTTCATGTAGTCCAGGGAGGTACGTCTCAGGTCATTCACACCAGCATGGACAATGACTGAGTCATATTTGTACTTGCCTTGGAGTGACCTGAGTGCTTTTGTTATGTGGCGGATCCTAGCGCCCGACAGGCAGCTCACCGTGACCTTCTCCTTGTTCAGCCTGGTGAGTGGGACGTCAGTGTGCCTGATGATAGAGTCAACTATTACAAGTGTATCAGGTGTGTTGTTTAGCCTTAAGGGCTGTGACTGTTCAGCACACTGGCTTTGTGAGCTATGTGTTGCACGTGTTTTGTTTTGGGGTAGCGGTTGCTTGGGTGTCTGCTTTGGAGGTCTCTGTTGCTTAGGCAGATTTTTATTTAGAGCCTCAAGTATGTTTTGTGTGTTTATGTGTTTGGTTTGCTGTCGTGGTAGGTCTATGTGAGACTGGAATTGTAGTGAGTGTGGTTTCCTTCTCCTCCTGACTGGTTACGCCAGTACTAAGTTGAGAGAGCTTAGCCTCCAGTTTGGCTATATGGTTGCATCTCTCACATATGTTGGAATTTGTTGGGAGGAGGAGAGGGTTGTCTGTGTACATGAGGCAGTTGTAACATTGCCTCAAGATTCCCAGATTCACCAGCTGGACTGGAGAGGAGATTGACAACTGACCTTTGGACATGCTAGAATAGTATTGGGAATTTCTTTATAATTAAAAAAAATGGCCAATGGGGAGCAAGGTACTCCAGGGGGAGTTTGTGAGGGTGTAGTGCTTTTAATTTTTAGTGCTGACTTATATAATTGCTTTAGTGAGCAAGTGCCAGGTAACTTAAATGCAAAAATGACAAACAGTAACTTTCTTTCAAGTGAAACAAGGAAATAAGTACAGTAAGCAATGCAGATATCACTAGGGATCCACAGAAGCACTGAAAAGCCGCGTTTTAGGTGGAATTAGCTTTTCAGGGAAATAACAAGCATACAAACAAAACTAGATTCAGCAGGCCTGGATCTAGTCTATGCTACAGCAAACAAGGTGTGCCAATTACAGTAAGAAATAGTTCAAATATGCAGGCACTATAAGCCTTTAACCAGAAATTCCCAGCTCAGAAGGGCAGAGTACAGCCTCTTCTCCCACAAGAGTGCAGACCATGAACCTTCTTAATGTAAAATAACTGGCCTGAAGCCCAAGTGCTTAAACCAGAACTAATACACTTTTAGAATAACAGACACTGAGCCCTCAATCAGCAGTTCCCAACTTAGAAGATGTAAGCTACCTGTCCTGCCACAAGAGTGCAGCCCACAAACCTTCCCTAATGTAAAACAACTGGTCTAAAGCCCAAGTGCTTAAACTAAAAGGCTTAGAATAAGTTACACCAAGCAGTAATAAATACAACTGAGTACTTTTAAGATGACGCAAAAGCAAAATAAAGTAGGAAAAAACACAAATACAGTAAAAGCAGATAATTTTTTTTTTTTTTTTTTTTTTTTTTAGTGGAAAGAGAGAAAGCAGTAGCAGAAACTAAGCTGATTGGCCTTCTCAAATGTTCTCCCTGTACTGGGTAGAATGAGGTAATGACACTAGACTGGGAGGAGGGTCCCAGATCAAATTTACACTAGGGGCGGGCATCTGCAAAGCCACCAACTCTAAAAACACTATACCAACAGGGAGGCAGGGTGGGAAACAAACTGCAGAAATGTTTCACAGCTGAAAAGCAGCAGTGAGCCTTTAAATGAAAGTTTTAAACAATTAAAGGAGCCTCTAGAAAAAAAGAGTTTACTGTAACCAGTTATCAGAAACAAACAACCCAACAGATGCTTAATAAAGGTGGACAATTTCCAGTTAATACCTCACACACAGTGAAACTAGCTAGAAAAATACACAGTACACAAACTGCTATAAATAACATGGGAGTGGCAGTTGTTTGTTGAAAGTAATTAATACCTTAGTTTGCTTAGTTTGAAACCTACCTTGCTTTGCAGGATTAGTGTGCATTTGTGTGATGTAAGATGGATGATTATCCTGGATGCTGGGTATATTGGGAAAAGGATGCTAAGGATGGATCTGCCAGGTAAGTGGAAAAGAGGAAGGCCTAAGAGAAGGTTTATGAATGTGGTGAGAGAGCACATGCAGGTGGTTGGTGTGACAGAGAAAGATGCAGAGGACAGGAAGAAATGGAAACAGATGATCTGCTGTGGTGACCCCTAGCGGGAACAACTGAAAGAAAAAGAAGATTGTTTGCCCATTTTAAACTGTAAGTATCTGGCTTTGCCAGACTAGTGTCCTTTTCTGTGAAATGAGATAGACAGCTAAAATGGACATGTGAAATGTGCACAAAAAAGTAGCTATAATTGTTGGGGCTATCTGTGCAGGAACATGACTACCCACTTGCCTGTTGCTTCTCCATTATCCTGGATTTGCAAGACTAATTTTTTTTTTATGTGAAGCAGCTTGGAATATTTTAGTACTGCTGCTGTGTGCATGGAACATAGGTGATATACAGTACATGGTTGCATACCTCTCAACTGTCCCTGACTTATTTTATTTGCAGTTTGTTTACCAATCCATTGGGCCACAAGGAACCCATTTTCAATGGAGTCCTAGGGAGAAAAGCTCCAGTAATTACAAGTATAAGAAGTTTCAGAATTACAAGATTACAGGGTTTTTCCGTTTCCCTCCTAAAACTGGGGACTTGGGGAGAAAACCTGGTGGATAAGAACTTGCAATAATTAGAGTTGCCTTAGAAAATTCATATTAATTCTCATAATCTTTTTCTTTCAACTTTTTAAGTTAGTAGTAGTATTTTTTTTAATGTGTCTCTCATTGATGGACAGTCCCAGCAATAATTTCTTGATTTGTCCGTGATCCTGGTGGTAGGGTGTTGAGAGCTATGCATGGCCATGAGTTTTTATAATGATTATCTGAGTTAGACAGAGAAGTAGCTACACTTGGCTGGATGGGAGTGACAATTGTTTGTTGAAAGTAATTAATACCTTAGTTTGCTTAGTTTGAAACCTACCTTGCTTTGCAGGATTAGTGTGCATTTGTGTGATATAAGATAGATGATTATCCTGGACATGAAATATGTACAAAGTAACTATAATTTGCTGATATCTGTGGAGGAAAATGGCTAGATTCCTGCTGTTACTAGTTCATTATTCTTCTTTGCAGATATATTTGTGTGAAGCAACTTGGAATTGGAATACGCTAATGTGTAGCAACTGTTTTATGTGGAGCAAAGGTGAAATGCATTGCGTGACCATCATTTTTATTACAATAAGACATCTTAATTGTACGTGTAGAGGCTATAACTGCTTGGTGGAGGTTGTCTGGATGAAAGTAACTCGCCCTTTTATCATTTGCTCAGTTTAAATTCATCTTTCAAAAATATAAGGCATAAAATGCACCTCAGAATATATAGAATTTCAATGTTTCTGTTGGTCCTCTCACCCCAAAGCTATAAAAGTGGGCTTTGACAAAAGCATAATAATGATCTCTACCTTGAACTCCACCTAGTCTAAAACCAGCCATGCTCAAATGTGTGCACTGAAGGTCACTGTAGTTTGTCGGGGGGAGGGACAATGTTTTTGTTATTTTAATTTTCTTCGCAAACATCAGGGGTGTTCATAGGTTACAATAGCATATGGTGGGCTGGGACAAGGTGGTTATTAGTTTTATGGCTTTCCTAATAAACTTTGAAGGTGAGCACAGAGGCTCACTATAGCTTGTATAGACACAGTATCTTGACTAGGAGAAACACGTTGGAAACATTACTGTGGCCATTATTTTTTACTTTCAAACACCAGATGTGTACATTTGGCTGCCTTTTGGGTTTGATAATAAGGGTGTATGATGTTTATACAGGTCTGACAACAACAGGTTTAAATATGTTCTATTATTGTTTTTTTCCATTTTTGTCTCAGTCTTTCATTAGAGAGAGAAATAAATGATTGCTGTCATTTAGGGGTAGGGGTGAGGAGACTTAATACTGGTCCCTGCCTTGAGCTCCATCCACCTAGTCTAAAATCAGCCCTGACGGAATATCTTTCCTTAATGAGACTTTTTGTTCAGACCATCATTGCATGACCTTCAGATCACTATAATTTGTCTAGGGGGCTGGGGGTAATGTCATTTTTTTAAATTTTATTCTCAAACCTCAGAGGTATTCATGGGTCACAGTACCATGTGGTGGGCTGGGGTCAGTGTGGTCATTAGTTCTTTAACTTTCCAAGCAAACTTCAAAATTATGCACAGTCACTATACTTTGTATAGACTCAGTGTAGTGTCTAAGAGAAACATGTTGGAAATATTATTGTGGTCTTTTTTTTTTTTTTTACTTTCAGTCAAACATCAGTTTTTTTTCAGGTGGCTGTTTTTGGGGGACAGTAAGGATGCATAATGTTTATACATGTCTTCTGACAGCAAGAAGTCCAAATATATTAGATTTTTCTTTCATTTTTGTCTCAGTCTGTCATTATAGAGGTACACAGATGATTGCTGTTTTTTAGGGGTAGGGGTGAGAATGCATGCTGTATACGTTATCTGTGTCTATATCTGTATATATCTGTATCTATCTATATATATATGTGTGTGTATGTATGTTTTGATTTTATATATATATATATATATATATATATATATATATATATATATTTATATATATATATATATATATATATATATATATATATATATATATATATATATATACACATTGTGTATCCTCACAAGCATTTGTCTTTTTACTTTGTGAACCATTATTTTGACAAATTTCAGCATTAACTTGTTTTTTTCCCCTTAAAAGTAACTCTGATTTTTCTTTACTTACATACAATTTGTTTGAGGCCATCACTGGATCAAAAGATTGGGTAAAAAAAAACTCTAAATTGACTTCAGTGCAGCTATAATCCTGTGGCTTCTCGGGACCTAGACCCTTAGACCCCCAGCTTAATTTAGTTATTTCTTTAACAATTATAAGTGAGACTGAAAGTCTTTCCTTAATCAGGATTTTTGTTCAGGCCATAATTGCATGAGCAGGTTGTTAAAAAAAAGTTTAAAAAGTATCTCAGAGCATCTAGAATCCCCATGGCTTTTCCATTTCTAGCAGCCCCAAGAGACCCTGCTTAATACAGTATTTTCTGCAGAGTTATCAGAGTGTAGTGTTGGCTAGGTAAGAAGGAATGTATGCTTGCAGAAAAAACACTAGAGATGGTGTGGCCGGGGGTCACTGAGCAGTGGGGGTGCTGTGGAGCCCTTCACCTAGGGTGCCAGTTCACTTAATACATTACCAATGTTTGACGTTAAATTTGTCCTCTGAAATGGTATCAGTATGGTACTGATTCAGGCAGTTCTGCCCGGCAACTCTGTATACATGCTGTCCTTTACAGATATATTCTCATTTCCTGCTTCTGTGGTTTAGATTGTACGTCATTTAATAACACTGACTGCTTTGCTACAGATTTAGCATTAGCCTTGTGTAGGAGAATAGTCTCAGGATACTTGATGGCATAGTCCAGAATATCAAAAATGTACTGAAACCTATTGCTGGATTTTACTAAGGGACTAGTTATATCCATGGCTATGTAATCCAATGTGACATCAATAACAGGCATGGGGGTCACTGGATTTTCAAATCTGGACTATGTGGCTATCTTCCAACATACAGAGCACCCAGATCAGAAATGTTCAGTTTATTTTATTATTCTTGGCCAGAAAACAGTGTTAAGAATGTAAATGAAGTAGTTCATAGATTGTTTGCAGCACATACTGTGTGTATCAACCTGGCTAAGGCCTTTTTCACAATTTCCTCATGGAGGTATGACTGACAGACCTGCAAATTTTAATATAAATCTTTGTTATTAGGTGTTGAGATAAGTGGTTGTCTGACAGAACCCATGTGGTTAGAGTTGCATGTACCAGTTCTGGTAAAAAAAAACAAACAAACAAAAAAATGGTGTACCAAAGGGCCCAGTGTTCGTCTCACTCTCCTTTTTGTCATCAGACCTTCAGGCCAGCACTCCTGGCTGTGTTACTCCATCTTCCACTGACTCACAATTGCACCAACACAGGTTGGACTATGTTAACAATTTGTACAAAGTGAGGGATCGTAAGTTAAAATGTGAAAAAAATAGTGTAGTTCATTTTGGTAAACCCAGCATTTTTACATACCAGACAGCTGATACATGCCTGCAGGCAGATGATGCTGTAAGAGATCTAGGCATTTTTGTTTATAATGTCTTATCATTTGACCATCATGTCTCAGTAGTGATTTGGAAGGCCTTCTGTCTGGCTCATCTAATTTCCAAAGGCATCTCCATTATATCAAAAGAAGTACTGCACCTTTTGACATGTAGTTATCTACTTAGATCACTGAATCTCAGAGATTCATAACTAAAAAGATCAGTGATCTCAAAAATCTTAGTAATCAGGACATAATGGTAGCCGTCTTTCTGTACTCTGATCTGTAGCTAACCTTTTGAGCCATGAAAGATCCAAACCTCTTTGACCTCCTATTCCTTCACAGAGGTACCTCAGATAGCATCTTAAAGGAACTAAACCTTCATCAACAGGTAAATAAGGCACACTGGCTTGATGGCTTCATATCCCATCATACCCCTTGCTCTAGTCTTGTCCTTGTAAATGTTCTCTTCTTATTTACTAACTTTATTACTAGGGTTCTAAAAGGTTTGGCACCAGAAGTTGATGTACTAATTCATTTCTGCCTTTGCTCACTCTGTGTAGTAGAAAAATAGCTAGGGTGAGATGAAGGGGACCGTCACTCTGTGTGCAAGATCTTAGGGGGTATAATCAACAGTTAGTGGTGGGGCTTTATTACAGTATCAACATTCAGAAATGAATAACAATCAGGGCTGAATCAGAGAAGTGCTTAGTGAGGGGTGTAGTAACTTATAAACTGCTTCTGCAATATACATTTGTTGTTGTTGTTGTCTTTGGCTTTTTCCCAGTTAGGGGTCGCCACAGCAGAACTCTGGTCTGCTAATGATGGGTAGTTGATTTTTATGTGCCGAGTTACCAGCCCTGATGCACAACCTTCAATGAAGGTACGCCCATTCACGCATGTCTCCACGCAGAAGATGCTCTAGCTGAGAATCAAACCGGACAGTGTCTTACTGTGAGGCGACAATGCTACCGCAGCACCACCACCGCGGGATTGCAATATTTGTCATCATCATCATTAACCCCTTTTATCCCATTTTCTGCATGGGATTGGGATGTCATGTCAACTGTTGCCATCTTTCTCTGTCCAGTGCCACTTTCCTATCTTCTGTGACACTCATGCCTGATTTTCGCAGGTCTTCTATCACACAATCCAGCCATCTCTTTGCTGGATGCCCTCGTTTCCTCTTGCCTTCTTCTCGTCTGCCTTCCCTCCACTTTGAGAGCCAAAAAGAAAATAAACTATAGCAAACTGCTTGCTACGGCTTATACTATACATAAAGAGCTAAAACACTTAAGTCCTACCTGCAATCTCAGTATCTACATTAATTTGTGAATGCTGGTAGTACAGAATGACCATTCAGCATATGAAGATCACTCCCTCTAACACTTTGTCCCCAGGGCAGCTGCGGTCTTTGCCCCATCTATCTCATGCCTCTGGCTATGAGTTCCCTTGCTTGCTTAATGTGCGGTCTTCCTGGTGTACCTTTTTAAAGTTTACCTCCTACCAATACAGTCAGTGGGATCTGTGTGTCAAACTCTTCTTTAGTAACAAATGCGATCTCCTTTTTTTTACTATGTATTTTCTTGTTTTATTTCTTTATAAACCTGATGCATAGAACCTGCTTCATTCTTTTTAAGGCTCTTGCATTTTGACTCAAAAGCAGTAGCACTACTTTTCATTTTAAAGTTCATTTGTTTGAGTATACAGTCCCTTTTATTTTTCTTTCCTTCTCTGTCTCTGTTTTCCCTCTGCAGATTATGTCTTGAAACTGTTTATCTTCTGTTTACCACCCTCCCATTCAGACATATATGTTGCCTAGTCCCCTTTTCTTGAGGTTTCTATTTTGAACTGGCAGAACTGGGTTTCGTACTCTGATCAGACTGTATCTCCCCTTCGTTATACAAGTAAATTCTTGCTCATTATCTAAATTCTCCTTTTCAGTGTTGCTTAGTCATTCAGCCATTCACTTGTAGGACCTTCATTTTAGTGTAGAATTTTGCTGAGGCTCTGCATTTCTTTCTATATTTCGTCTGGAGGTCTATTTTCCCTGTTTTGTACTATTATGCCGAAAATGTTTTACTACGTAGCTGGCTTCCTTTTACTGGCTTTGTCCACCCCCACTTACATATGGGATATAACATTTACTTTTTTTTCACTCTGTCTATTCTGCTTCACAGCCTACATTTCTAACTATTCTGGGTTCAAGGACTCTCTGGCAGGGTTTAATATTCTCAGTTGCAGAATCCTTGGTTTGTAACCTGACATTCCTTTGCAGCACAGAAGGTTTATTCTGATGTATCTCTCAACATGGGTTTTGGAAAGTTTTCTTCTTTTTTTCTAACCATAACTAAATGATATTACCTTTGGGTTTTTCTGACACTGTTGCTTCATCTTTGGTGAACTCATTCACTGCATGTTTGGATTTTGTACCCCTCCCCCTTTCTAGGTTAGCAGACATGTATCTGTGGGCTTATTCATTTGTTGTTTTCCCACGCTATACTGCTAATGTGGGTCTGTTAAACAGCACCTCCTTCCTACTTTGTTCATAAGTCTTTAAAGAGGAGAAGTGTTTCTGTGTTACCCCAACATGTTTTAAATTGGGAACTACAGAACACTGTGAACTATTTCCCCTTTAACCTTTTGTATTTCCACTTGAATGATGGGATATAATTTCTCATCTATGTTTATATAGACTACAACTGCTACTTTCTTATTGAGGGTTTTCTTTTTTTAGAAACAGAATGTCTGAATCTAGTAATCCATTTAGATGTTCAATTCTCACAGCTGCAGTAGTCTTTGGTTATTTAGGTTGTTTCCTGCCTAGGAAACAACAACTGGCCTGCTTCAAAAACTCTATTGTTCCCATACTTTTTCCTCTGGCTGCTGATTGGCCAGCAAATAGTATCCACTAGGAAGTCACTTCAGTATTTAATTGCCACCTCACAGGATGCAATAAGAAGCTTTAAAGAAGCAGCTTTTGGTCTCCAACTTCATTTCTGGCAGATAAGTTCCCACTGGGGAACCCTTCCACAAAGAATGCATTTCCCTTTTTAAGATTAGAACACATTTCTTCTAATTTTTGACTAAAATTGTGATTTATTTCTTTAAGAAACCTGTTATTTGTTTGAAAATTAGTACTCCCCTATTAGTAACTGCCTTACTAGCTTTAGAGACTAATTTCTCTTCTTTTGGGGGGCTTTTTGCATTAATAGTGCCCTGCTTTTGCAACTTTTGAGTTCAAATGTTTGTCTTTTACTTGTTAGGAGTTAAAAGTATGGGCATTGTTTGTAGTGCTTATGTGTTTTTTCAGTTGTTACAGTGCGGGGAAAGGAATTACTGCTCAATCAGAAATTTTATGTACTGCTTGTGTATCTGCTTTGGTTTTGGGACTATCTGGGGAAGTAGAAGCGTATGCTTGTGATCACTTTGTGACAACTTACCTGCTGAGTGACTCTTTCTAGAACTGCTTACTGGCATTCAGGCTTCTTCCTCATTTGCAGTATGGATGCTCACTCCAGTTCCTCTCCTGCTGTACCTAAAAAGGAAAAATAACTTACTAAAGGCAAGTCCTTGCAGTCACTCTGGACTTAGTCAGTGCCTCAGCTGTTGTTAGGAGATCCTGCAGTAGCCAGTCATTTTTCTTAAGTCCTCCCACTGGTTTCTCTGAGTTTCTCTGGTGCTGCAGCTTCTGTTCTCATGAACCAGTGGTCAGACACGTCCTCTGTAGCCATAAGGGTATTGGCAAACTAGCTTCCTTTTGGGTTGGGGAGATGCTCAGGGAAATCCTTCTCAGTGCAGCTGAGAAAAAGAGGCCTTCCACCTTCTTCCAGGGATACTTTACCTAGAAAAAAATAAAAGGTTACATATTGTTCATTTAAGGAGACACATATACTACATAAAAAAGAAATTCTTACCATAGGCAGCAGATTATGGCAGGCAGTTGGTCCTGGAATTCAAAACACCATACCTGAATGTGCTGTTGTGATACATAAAATCCTGGCAATAGTTAGAAGAGTCTGACATTGACAGAGACAGAGTTCCTTCTCCAATGGATTCCCCAGGCCAGGTCTCTGATTCCTGGGGAAGCACATATACCCCATCTCCCTTAGTGGAGTTTTCTTTTTCTGAGTCTATTTCCTGGTTGAATGTTGTATTTTTTTGGGAAAAAGTAGAAGTTTCCCCTGAAAAAGAGAAGCTATGGCCTATGTTATTGTACTAAATAAAAATAAAAATGTAAAGCCGACCAACACAGCTATAAAACAAAGGATTTAATGTACAAAGTTAGCACTTTCACAGCAAAACTGCTGCTTCATCAGACTTACAATAAAACAGTGATGATAACTATTTATATATAAAAATCACATGACATATCCAATTGAAAAGTTCAGTGGGGTAATTTTCTCCCCTTTAAAACAGGTTTAATGGAAACTCACCCATTCAAGCCTGAGTGTTTGTCAACATATTTAGACTGACAATCCACCTTAGTTCTGCACATTCTGTCAGATTCACTAAATCACCAAGTTTCTGACTCTCACATAGCACTTCCAGAACAGCAAACTTAAATTTATGTTCATTTTCAGTTACATGCTTGGCCAATGCATTAGTTTGTTTACCTGTCTTAATATCAGCTGCATGTTCCAAAATTCTCTCCCTTAAACTACGTTTAGTTTTGCCAATATAGTAACAATCACAGGTCATGCAGGTAGCACAATAAACCACACTCTCAGTGTTGCATCTTGCAAAATATTTCATTTCCAACCTCTTATTCATAGATTCTAGGTAGAGAATAGTTGTATTACTAATAAAAACACAGGCAGAACAATGCCGGCAAGAAAAAGTGCCTAATATCTGAGCCCTGATATGAGCTTTAACATGTTGATTTTTATAACACAGTTGGAAAGATGGTGTGTTTTATAAATATGCTGTTTAACTTGATGTGTGAGATGTCTGGTCATATCGACTAGAGATGACCATTGAGGCAGGATCAAATACTAGGATCCAGACAAATAGAGAATTTGATGTCTTTCTATAATGTGTGGTTATTGATTAGTTGTGTGAAACCACATATGTTCCTGTTAAATGTAGGCGAGTTACAATTTATGTCCAACCAATTAACATTCACACCACCCAGTAGTATTTTTTCTTGTGGAAATGTTATGGATATCCAATGTAGGATATCTTCCAGTATAGCTGTATTGCCACTAGGAGGGGATATAAAGGACAGTAATACATATTTGTTTATAATTGTTTATTTTGAGGAAACCAATAAGAACCTCTGTAGAAATTAATTTTGGTATTGGTTTGCTGTAAGGGGAAATGTGGTATGTGTTGGGAAATATTAAGGCAATTCCACCACTGTCCTGTTTATATGGTCTTTATGGATGATGATATAGCCAGGAAGTATAGCACTGGCTTCATTTATGCTGGGTTTAAGCCAAGTTTCAGTTACAGCAAGAATACCAGGCTTATGTTAGGAAATCCAGGATGTAGTTCATCAGTTTTATTTCTTATGCTTCTAACATTGATTTCAGAAAAAATTAGATCACCAGGTTTGGGAGAGGTTGTTGGGTTAGAGAAGAGAGTGGGATAAAATTATCTTTGTGTTCGTTGTTACAGGTGGGGATTAGGGTGTATATTTCCACCTAGAAGGATTTTAGTGTATTGCTGAATTACGCATACTATTTTTTTGGAGTGTATTCCTTCGCTTAAATTTGTTTTGGTTTGAGTTGAAGTGCAGTTAATTATCCTGTATTTGAAATAAAAGTGAGTGGCAATATTAAATAGGTTTGGTGCAATGTGTGGAGAGTGTAAAGAGGAAGTATGGATAGATGGATGGGACAGAATTGGAGAGATGTTAGTCATGGTAGAATGAGAGATGGCACAACGGGGGGGGGGGGAGAATAGAGGATAAGCTGAAGATTAGCATAATTAAGTACAAGAGTCTGTATTTTATAGATGTCTGGTAATGGGAAAGTAGCAATGAAGAGGAAACAAGAAGTTGCAGGACAGTAGGAAATTCAGTGATGGTGAATACTGAAAGATGGTAGGTAAGGAGATAAGTCTTTTCTGTAAAGGAAGAGAGGTAGGTTGTCCTGGTATCTTTTCCAGAATGTAAGGAATAGATGTGTATGAAAGGCTAGAGTATAACAATGTACTCATAATATGAAATGAGGGTTTATTTGAAAAAAGTAAAAGGGATGTTGTGGAATAGATAGGTAATGTTAGAGAAAGCTGTGATTATGAATGGATATAGTGCAAAGCAGCATGGGAGGGAGAAAGACAGTTGGGAATGAGGATACAATTTAAACAGAGGCAGGGACGTAGGAAACAAGAAAAAGAAGTGTAAGTATAGAAGCAGTAAGGTAATTTGGGGAGGGTTTATGAATAATAGTCGCAAGTGAAATGTGATTGCAGAAAGTATAATGTTAGAGTAAGAGGGAGTGCATGTGAATTGTGGGTAGGGTAGGGGAGTGAATGGAAGCCAAGCAGAGCGGGATTCCCACCCTCAGGTCAAATTATAACTGAGAACAATCAGTTTATAGCCAGTACAAAGCAATTAACAAAGTGAGATGAGGTAAAACAGGTTTTCTGTCATTTCCTGAGGTTAAATAACTGACATATGCAATACAGTCTACTGGTCAAGAAAAAGGGGACAGTAGCCACCTTAGTAAGAGGTCCTTAGAGTGCATGTATTACTTCACAGAGACGTTCAATCCCAGAGCAGGCATGTATTCCAGTTAATATTTATTATACAAAAGAAGATGGAGGAAGGACCACAGTAAGTCAGAGCAAGAGAATACAGGGGAAGTATAAGAGTTGACTGATGGTAAGAAAGTTTATGAGTATAAGCTCAAAGTAGTTTAGTTTTAGCAGGAGGTATACTGATAGAGAACTACAGTAATACAGTGTATATATACAGCTGTATCAGGCAAATTATCAGAACATGTTACTACACTGATAAGCACAATATAAAACCATTGATTAGTAAACATTCAGGGGATTAACCAGAATGTCAAAACAGTGTTTATATATATATATATATATATATATATATATATATATATATATATATATATATATATATATATATATATATATATATACATATATATATATACACACACACACACACACACACATATATATATATATATATATATATATATATATATATATATATATATATATATATATATATATATATATATATATATATATATATATATATATATACACACACACACGTCACATACACGTGTGTTAAACGGAAACATGCTGAGCATACATAAAGCTTTATCAATCTGAATGAAATTGCTACAGATATAACGCCCTACCAAAGTCTTTTCACACTTAGAACAAGTAGAAATGTAATAACATTTGACAGATACCTCCGCTATGACAGAAGATGGTGACTGAGTGTAAAGTGAGACAACGCTGGAGGGATATTTAGTAATACATTCTACTACAAGTGACCATTCCGCCCTCAGGTTAGATTGTAACTGACAGCAATCAGTTTATAACCAGTACAAAGTAATTAACTAAGAGATATTAAGTAAAACAGGCTTTCTGTCATTTCCTAAGGCTAAGTATCTGGTAGATGCAGTATAGTCTTGTTGTGTTGTGTCTTTCGGCTTTTCCCGGTTAGGGGTCGCCACAACGGAACTCCGGTCCGCTAATGATTGGCAGCAGATTTTTACGTGCCAAGTTGCCAGCTCTGACGCACAACCTTCAACAAAGGTGCACCCATTCACACATGTCTCCACACAGAAGATGCTCTAGCTGAGAATATAGTCTACTGGTCAAAAAAAGGGGACGGTGGCCAACTTATTAAGAGGTCCAAAGAGTGCACATATTATTTCAGAGAGACTTTCAGTCACAGAACAGGCATGTATTCAACTGAATAAAGTTAGTAGACAGCAAGATTCTTCATGATAAATATGCTTATATTATACAATGACAAAATTCTCAGTAAACCTGTTGGAGTAGGGCCTTGTTGCAGAGCTGCTGCAGTATCAAGGTCGTATGTAGTGATCGCAGGCTCAAAATAAATGTATATGGAAATCAAAAATCGCTACTTCTCTTTCATTTGTTTGAGGTTATCTCTCTCTAATGAGCTAAGCAGGATTATACCTGGACTGAGCAGTGACTTTTATTGCAGTGCTTAAAACGAAATGAATGTTAAATGATATGCACTGGAAATTGTGAGTAAAACATTTGAAATGGACTGGGTACAGCAGGTATCATTCATTGTTAAATGCTAAAATAACTGTGCTGCCTTGTAGTAATGGAATTGCTACCAACCCACCTGACCTCCACTAAACAATTCAAAAATCTCCTGAAAACTCACTTTATGAATAACTGGTTATGCTGCTGTGTCTCCCCAGGTTAACCATTTACTTAAACTACTTTCCATCCATATTCTCACACCCTCACCCTTCAATGGGTCCCACTAGGTATCCTTTCACAGTACTGGTATGTTTGATTCTCTGTTAGGCTTGATTTTTTTACAGTACCACAATAAGTTTATTCACAGTATGTATCCCAACGAAAGTGCTGATATGAGTAATACCTCTGCTAGGTTTGATTTCTATAACACCACAATGACTTCATCAACATGTACTGTAATGTAAGTTCTAATATGTGTATTTCTGCCGCTAGATGTGTTCTCTTATTTAATGCCATGAGAAACACATTTAGGAATGATAACTATTTCAGTGTATTGCATGCTATAGCTCTAAGTAACCTATTCCAAAAAGTTATATGTTCTTCTGCTGTTTACTATGCTTCTGTTGAATATGCAATAAGTTTGCTTGTAATGCCTACTCAATGATGTACATATCTACTAAATATCGACTAATAGTTACTGTTTTTGCTTGTTAAAACTTACTGCTGTATATGTGTAACAGTCTGGAGCTTTTCTCCCCGGGCCCCCGCTGAAAATGGACCAGTGTCCAGTCAGACTTTCCCAGTTAAATGAAAAATAAAATAAATAAATAATAAATAAATGGAAAGTTCGTTTGTTGTTTTGAAAGTTATATGCCACAAAGGAAATGTGTGTGTGTGTGTGTGTGTGTGTGTGTGTGTGTGTGTGTGTGTGTGTGTGTGTATATGTACATGCTTCTGAGAAATTTTATGATGACAGACTTTTTTGAAAAAGTTTTTTTTTTTTTTTTTTTGCATTTGCAAAGAAAAAAGCAAACTGTTATATCCCACAGAGTGCTTATACAAGTGCCTATACTTTAGAAATTTGCTGCTCAAGTCTGATGATCTTTTGTGTGTAATGCAAGGCACTGCTTTTACTGAAAATTAAAGGGAAAAACATAATAAGTGGGTAAATGCGAGCTTGCAGGCGGGTAGTTGCACAGCAGGGTTATAATGAAAATGAGGTTACATGAAAGGTGAAAGTATTTGAGGTTCTGTTCAGGTACTACAGTGTGGGTTCCAAAAGGAAGCAGAGTTAGTGCAGAAGTGTGACAGCATGAGAGCAGTTTACACAAAAATATTCCTGACAGGCATGAGCCACTATATGATATACCCTCCTATATTACAGCTGTACAAAGTGAAAGTAAAACTTTGAGAGCTATGACTCTAGATCTAAAGGTTATAAGACAGCTGGAGTATAAAGCTGAGTAACAGAACTTGCTTTCAAAATCAGAGTGTGTTATTAAAAAGTAAGTGCTAGTTGAAAAGATAATAGAAGCCTTTTAGTGGCACTCTAGAATATGATGAGACAAGCAAAGAACTGTTCCAGGAATTTATGGATCTACATGAAAACACTAAAGCATTATCAAATAATGCAGAATTACAAAGGCAGCCAGGGGCGCTGCATTCAAACAAAACAAAATTAGTGGTAGTTTTGAACAGATAACCATACCTCTTGAATGCCCAGATTTTTTGCTTCATAGTTTTAGTCTGTACCTCAAACATTATGTGGCTTTCTGGCAAATCACCGAGGAATGAAGTCACTAAATAATGTGTTTCAGACTTCATATCCTTTAGAAAATATACACTAACACAAATCCTATTACTCTAACAGCTAAGTTTACAAGAGCAATATTTAAAATATGTCCCAAGCTATTGCTACATCAATCTAAAATCCTCTCCAAACTCTCAGAATAAGATGGAGCAGTAAATAAAACTATAAGCTTGAAACTTTCAAACAAACTGATGCAACAAACATGAGTAAGCAAGTAGTTGTGTTAAAACACAGAACTGATGCAACTGTGTCAACCAAGTGTGGAATCTATAACAAAACATAAATCAAGAGAATTTGCCTTTTTGACATTTTAAGAAAAGGGAGACAGAAACTGTAAAGAAATGAATTTAAAAATATATGGAAAGGATGTCTGATCTACAGCAACAGTTTGACAAATCACAAGGGGAGAAAACTAAGATAAAGATAAACCATAAAGGAAAAGAAGTCTGTCTCAACAAAATGTGAAAAAAATGAAAAAAGAGCAAAATTAATAAATGATTCAACCAGAGAGCAACAAAAGAAAAGTCAAATGTAATTTTAAGCTGAGGTTGTATAAACCGTGTTAAGGAACAAACAATGTAGGAGTTTTGAAGTACTGATGGTGCTGTTCTTGATCTAAAAATATCAGGACTGGCAATCTCAAACTAAGTTACAAACAAAGGAATTG
Source organism: Protopterus annectens (assembly GCF_019279795.1). Lineage (NCBI taxonomy): Eukaryota > Metazoa > Chordata > Ceratodontiformes > Protopteridae > Protopterus > Protopterus annectens. The sequence continues at coordinate 798,488,005 of NC_056750.1, forward strand.
GTGAGAGAAAGAATGTTAAGCTGCAAGGAAAACAGCCAGGGGTGTTATTGACCAGTATGGAGAAGCATAGAAAAAAAAAAACAAATTATAATTGAAAATAGAGAAAAATGATAAATATGAAAACCTGGCACAAGAACACAAAAAGAGTCCTACAGAATGAGATGTTTTGTGGAAACTCAGAAAAGGCTGAGAGATGCCCTTGTACAGTTGAAGGACAAAACAGGCATAGAGATGAATACACTGTCTAAAACATTGTCTGAGCTGCTGGGGCAAGGTGTTGGTAATGTGCATAAGCCAATAGATACCCTGACTAAAATTTTATCACAGCTTAATAAGCAAGCTGGAGTTTTGAAAGAAAGAAAGACCCTACGATTGGATGGGTAGCCACAAATTCTTTCCAGCATTATTCTTTGTTGCCCTCCTCAAGGCAGAAGGCAACTTTTGAAAAATTGTTTGAGGATAGTCTATTAATAGTCCAAAGTCTGATTATATAAGTAGTGAGAATGATAAATCTGCACATGTGTACACAAAAGAAAGAAAAGGTTTTAGAACAAGACCCAAAGTAACAGTAAAAATGATAAAGACTGAAGTGAGGTGATAAATTCTGGTGCTTCAATGTATGTATGTATATATATATATATATATATATATATATATATATATATATATATATATAAAATCAGAGACGTATTCAAAAAGTTAATAACCATGAGTAAAGCTATAAAAAGCATCTTTCAAAATATATGCTTACAGTTCAGGGGTGTCACCACTACAAATGAAAAGCTCTTTTGAGGAAGATGCAAAAATAAATAAAAAGGATTGTGCCTGTTAAGTTATTCAACAGCCTTGTCAATAACAAGGATACAGATATTCAGTTCCAGACTAACAATGCAGAATACGGTAAGAGGCGTCACAACATATTAAAGGAGTGCAATAATTTATAAGTAGTTAGAAGGAAAGCAAGAAGTATTAACTTAAGCTGCACAAGGATCCAAACATTAGAAAAACTGTTCTTGCAGAAAAGGCTGTGGGCCAACATCATGGGCTTCAGTTATTGCTACACCTCAAAAACCAAGGAAACTGTGTGGAGTAGGGATAAACAGGGCACTACAGAGAGAATAACTGACTCCAGTAGTTAAGATTATAAGCATACTTAATGAAAGTGAAGTATTTAACCAGAATGATTCCATGTCAGGCTATTATCATTTTAAATTACAACCAGATAGTAAAAATATGCAGCTTTTGTGACTCATGTAATGTTAAAGAGGTATAAATATTGTCCTGCATAAAAAATATTCCAAACAATATACAAAAAGTCATTCAAGGAATAAAGAATGGAAAAATTACACAGATTGCATAAATATATTTGGAGGTTCAAAAAAGAATATGATGTCTGTCTGATTAAAAATTACTCAAAAGGTGATCCAACACTGGAGTTTCATTTGAATGAAGCACCACCTACATCCCAGGTGACCCAAGTTTGATTTTTGAAAATACATGACAAAAGGCAATTGTACGTCAATGTGTAAATATGAGTATATATAGTTACTGTTAATTATTAACATTTTCTGAAAGTCTAAAATGTGTTTCCAAAACCACTGTTTGGTACACTCTAGAAATATTTTACACAAGCAGAGTTTTGTTTTGGTTGAAAAATATGGTGATATGATATATAGAATTAGACTAAGGTCTTTCAAATACTACTTCAGGTGGTATGACTGATGTGGGGCTGAGTTTCACCACGGATTGGAAATCAGATTTCCCATTGACTTGGAATGAAGTAAAACCATTAGTTGATTAAACACAAACAGATCATTGGTGTAGTGACCCAGAAAGAGAAATTGAATACCCAGTATCCTCAGAATTATATGTAGATGACTTCTGGTCATCTGACTGAATGGCAAATGTTCGAACACAGTTGACTGAAAACTAATTTGACTAAGAACTGAGTTTGCTAAATCACAATTGACAAAAAACTGTAGATGTGTGCATACAATGTGTTTGATGGTGCTATTTCTGATCAAAGGAGTTATTAAAACCAACAACGAAGCGTATTTGAAGCAGGGGGCCAGACCAAACGGGAACTATCACAACCAATGCAACAGGAATTAATGGTTAGTGAACCTCTTGATGGTGAGACTCCTGTTGATAATGTATGGACCATATTAAATGATACTGGTGATTTTAAAATGTATACTTTTTCTTCAAAAAATATTAGTTCAGAACATGTTAATGTACTGGCAAAGGGTTTAACATTTGTTCCGGCCAGGACAGCAAATATCATAGAGATTTTAATGGATTTAAAAATATTTACATGCAAATTGAACTTAGCTCTATGGTTTGCCAACAGTACGGCTGTAGGTAATGTTGACCTTTTATACAGACCAAGTGTTTTCAATCCACTGATGGACCACTGTATAGAAATTTTTGAAAGCATGTATGAGCTAGATATCCACATTTGTTTAAAGCTACCTTATACTGTGAAATACTTTAACTTATCTGAGTCTGTGAACAAACTGTTTCACGAACTAGCTGATGATAAAAGTGTTTGAATAACGAAACCGAACAAGAATACCAAGTTTTTTTTTAATTAAGTTTTACAATTTAGAATCAGAACTCTAATGAACCATAACTGAGGAGGTGTATATTAAGGGTGTCTATATGGATCTACGTCATTTGATTAAATGAACACTGAACACAAATGACTAAAAACTCATTTTACTAAAAAACAATTGATAAAATATTGTAAACAGTAAGTAGAACATTTGCCCCCCCCCACACACAGTTTTTTTCTGTTTGTACAAGTATCAGTAATTCGTTTTGTAGCTGATGAAAAACAGAAACTCCTCATATCTGTTTAAATAAAATCAGTAGGAATATTTTCCAATCTGAACTCAAGACAACCTTGTTATGCTTGATTCACAGCATCTAGCTGTTTTATAGTTTCTTAGAGAACTACACTTCTTTTCTCCAATCTGATTTATAACCTGTAGTATCTGAATGTCTGCCACCCCCAAATAATATTTTAATGTAGCAGTATATCGCATATACAGTAAGGACGTGCATTGTTTCCCATCACGCCTTTGTTTACCCTGTCACCCTCAGAGAGAGGCTTATCCAACATGGCACCTGCTACTTGGAGTACTCTGCATAATGAAAAGGTAAATCACACTTATCCTAGCTTCATGAATGCATTTTAATTTAATCCAGCTCCACTTTTTTCTTACAAATAATACGTGTTTTTTTTTTCTGAACTATATTATGTCAAATTATACCATTCACTTTGTCTCGTTTATTGTTTCCCTGAGATTTCATGTCATACAAAAAATTTCCCCATGTATGTACTTATGGAGTTTTACTACCTATCCTTTGTTCATTAGACTTTACCTAGACATCTGAAGATTTTTTATTTATATATTATTTGTTAAACATGGCTGCCTTTAATCTGGTCTTCGGTAAAGTTAAAAAAAAAAAGCAATTAATGTGGCAGTTTACTTACCTGTGTAGTTAGTAAATAAGTAAACAAGCAAGTAAATCTTAAGGGTGATTTTTTATAAAATGACAAATGATATTTGGATAGTTATATATCCTCAGTGGTATTTTGTCCTTATTACGTTTTTCATCATTTCCCTATTATATCTACCGCCAATATGCATGGTTCAACTTAAGAGACTTCTAAAGGTATAAAATACTTCAGTAAATGATTTATTGTTTCCTGAGGGAGGCAAATATCCTCTGCTCACCACATAGCATCTTTAAACCTAATGGTCATCTTCAGTGTCAGTCTACATGAAGGCAATGTCAAAATCAGATCTCAGCAATATCATTCAGCTAATTTTAGTCGGGGGATATTGAGCACTTTGCCTTTTCGTTACTGTTTGACTACCACTAACTACAGTGCTAATCTTTAAATAATTTGAATTCTGAGAGTGAGGGAACACCTCTTATCGGAGACCCTTATGCAGACCGAAGCTAGTAACCAAACCAAAACTGCACAAACCTGGACTAGCTTGAAGAACTCAGGAGACAGCAAATACAAGCCCAAGTATTTTATTAAACCAGACACAAAAAGAAAAACAGTTTAGTGCTTTCACCCTTCCTAACACAGAGGACTTCATCAGAACTGGTAATTAACAAGCCGACAATCTATATATATATATATATATATATATATATATATATATATATATATATATATACACCTCATCTCATAACAATAAGATGATTTTAAAGCTACAACTTCTGTTTAAGAGTCTGAAAACTGATACAAAAAATCACCATATATAGATTTACAACAAAATTGTTAAAAAAATTGATCTTGATTTCTCACACGAAAGTCGTAAAAAAATCACCTTAAAAACATTTATATCAACTATATCATGTATATAAAATATTAAGAAAAAAAATATATATAGTCTTACAATTTAGCAGCATCCATATGAAGGGCTGATGTTATTGAAATATCAGACATTTAACCTACATTGCCATAGCAATTCTTTGCACTCCAGGTTGCTGTCCCATGCACCACCCATGGCATTAGGAACCACTATTCTGATGATTTTCTGCAATCATTTCTGAAGTGCAATGCATAATCATCCCACATTAAGAACTAAAGCTAGGCATCATTCTACTCCATTGGAATTCTTTCTGATGAGTGAGACATTACATATCACCATAGCAAAAAAAAAATAGGCATTAGTCTATTCCACTGCAAGCAATCTTAAAACATCTTACCTGCTACCACCTAAATATTTACCTCACCAAAACAAAATCAATTCATTTTGACTCCTCAAAATTAACATATTTTTAATATCTAATGTTTCTCATTGTAACTACTTGAAACTGTACAAACATTAATGTGAATAACGGGTTAATGATCCTCTCTTTGACTTTCTCGACCATACAGACATACATTGTAGCATTTTGTAATTATGGTATTAAGTTTTGTATCATGCACTGCAGAAACAATGCAGTCTTTGTATATCTCTAGTTATTTATTAATTAACTCCATATAGATGACCAACTAAGGCCCTTCTGGCACAGGACCTTTTTCAGCGGGAGTGAGCTCTTTAGTAATATGCATTAATTAATAAATTATAGTGACTTTAGGAAATAAAGGTATATATAAGCTGCATCTGTGGCTTGGAGAAATGGTTTACTGAGAGTCCGGCAATCTTTGTGCAAGTCACATGGAATGAGTTAGTAGTAACCAGCTACTAGCACATTACCTCTTCAGTGGGAGGGTTGCAAGGGATCCATTTGCACTGGGAGTGATTCCTAGCAGAGGACTCTAGATACAAACTCCTAGAATTAAGTGGATGTAAATCACCATGTCAAACCAGCAACAGACAGTTCAGATGTGCATATGTGGACACATAATTGGCATGTGTTAAATCAAGCAGGGAATACATTGCACATTCTCAGTCAAACTTCAAAGGCGTGAGAATACTGACTGAATGCACAGAAAAAGGGGTCCACAACCATATTTGGTAATCAACCAGGAAGTGACTGTATTATTGTTGCCAAAATGTATTCCTTCCAAAAAGGGGGCTGTCCTGCCATTAGATGCTGAGGAATGCTAAATGATAAGGTTGGGAAAAATGTCAAGGGAATGTGAGGAATGGTAGCGAGTCAAGGTGTCCTGATTTTTGTTTACTGGGAGTTACGTTTTCTGCTTTTGCCCCCATCTTCTGTCCATCCCTGTAACCAACCATTTATTTTATGGTACTTTAATTCCTTGCCCAAGTAATCTGTCTGCAGTAGCCCATAAATCTCTTCAAATGAAGCTGGCAGTGCTGCTATTGCCATATTACTGATTAATTGATGTATTGAACCTTGATCCTTCTGCTCATTCATAACACTTACCTCTGCAATCTGCCATTGGTGGATGGTCACTCATCTCAATGTAACCACAGCATCCATTGCAATCAAAGCACTCATTCTAGTTCCTTAAGTCCATTGACAGTACACCCCTAAGAGTTGACTCACTTGTTTGAGATTTGGGAACTTATGTGGACGGTGACCTGATTTTTGACCGGCATGTGTCCATTGTTGTAAAAAAGTATATTGCTCAGTTAATTAACATAGCAATTGTGTCTAGATCAAGGGAAATCACTGTCCCGCTTTACTCAGACTCTGTTAGGCCAGCCATTGAATATAAAGCTCTTTTTGGCATGTATCTGTCCAAACACATGCAGCAACTGGAATGACCACAGAGGTACTTACTGAAAGACTACAAGGCCTAAACAAAATGTCCTACATGGACCAACTCAAAGCCCTGTTACTATACTCGGTATGATACAGACTGCTAAGTGCTGACCTGTGTCTGGCATGCAAGGCATCCTCTGACCTAATATTGATGGATTTTCTGCACATCTGTAAGCCAAATGGCGTCAGAAATACTCAGTCTAGGGATTTAAACCTGTTCTGCAGCATCAAAAGAACTGTTGGAGGGACTTGTAGATCTTGCAGAGGATGCTGCTGCTCTGAAACAGACTCCTCATCCACTTAAAACAAAATTAATTCCTGTCCATATTTAAACGCACTGAGCTCTATTGATGGGAAACAGAAAATGTACCTCAGGACTGCCCATTGTATTTAGTAAGGACAGAGGCAGCTCCTAAATGATTTATCCGGTACTTGGGTCCCCTTAAATTACCTATGGTATAATCCTGGTTATTCTCATAAAATACTGTGGGAAGAAATAGCCAGGGAATTGTTATGGCTAGGCTTGTATAAGCCCTAGTGCTGATAGCCTAGTACCAACCTATGAGATAATATATGATTATAAACTGTAGGATGGGGGACCTCCTCACTCCATGGTAAAGCTGTAACTGTGTTGTCTAAAATTTCTGATCATGAATGTTTTACTTATACTGCTGTTAAGAATTGCTTGCTAGAATTTTATAAGCTAACACCTGAAACTTATAGGAAAAAGTTCCGTGAGCATAGATGCAAGCATACAAAAATATGTGTGGATATGTTGCTGAACTTAGCACTTATTTTCATAGGTGGGTGAGTGTATGTCAAGTCACCACTTTTGAAGGGCTGGCAGACCCTTTGGTGAGGAACAAGCCCTTAGCACTTTGCCTGAGGACATGAAGATCTGGTTAGCTGATAGACAATGTAATACTTCAGATGAGTTGGGGAAGAAGGGAGACCTATACCTAGCAAACAGAGCATCTCTGCACAGGAAAGGGACCCCAAGTATTGCTTATTGATCTAAAGGAACCCATGGTAGGCAGCACAGACTGCCCCAGCAGAATCTGCCAGTAGCAGGGGAAGCCACTAGTCCAGGTACACATCCAGGACCTAGGGTTAAATGTTTTGAATGCAACCAGTGTTGTACCAGTGTATGTGGCATACAGATGTCCATGGAGGCAAGGTGGGGAACAAAAGGTGAGAGAACCAGTAAGTGGGGAAGACAAAATGCCAATAGTAGGTTGTCTTGAGACAACAGGGGTATCGGACTACCATCCTGCATATGTCCTGATAGGGAAGGATTTTGATGAGGTAGTACTATGTGTTAATGCAGTTACATGCAGTCAGGCTTCGAGGCAAGCATGTGGGTCTAGTAGCCTGGGGGAGAACCAGACAGACCACATACTTGCAGCCAGGACTGGTGAGGTGCCACAGCTGCTTCTGGGTACTGATGTTCCCTTGGACAGAGTGACTGCAAAGGTAGAGGAGAGTAGTACTACCCTGGCTGACAGTGGGGCACCACCATCAGGTGATGCCAGACTTTCTGTGGAAGGGGAGCTAGGAAGGGTTACAAGGAGAGAGTTGAGACAGGATCAGCTCTCAGACCTTACATTGCAAGGCCTGAAGCAGGTAGCTAGTGAGGCACCTGATTCTCAAGGGAATGGGGAATCTTTATACTGGGACAAAGGGTTACTGTATAGAGAGTGGACCCCTGAAGAAGGCCTAGAAGGTGATAGGATACAGCAATTGGTAGTGCCTAGAGCCTACCGTCTGGTGCTTCAAGCCATAGCCCGTGATATTACCTTTGCAGGTCAAATGGGCATAAGACGTACAAAGAGACGTATTATGCAGAACTTCTATTGGCCTGAAATTTACAAAGATGTAACAGGGTACTGCAAGACCTGTGAACATTCCCAAAAGGTAGGCAAGGCAGGAGACAAGGTGAGAGCTCCTTTGCCTGTGATTGAGGAGCCATTTCAGAGGGTAGCTATGGATATTGTGAGGCCTCTGAGTATCCCAAGTTCCACAGGGAAAAAGTATATCCTAGTGGTAGTGGATTATGCTACACGATACCCTGAGGCAGTGGCTTTGCCCTCCACTGAGGCAGAAAAGGTGGCAAATGCATTGTTAGAGATTTTCAGCAGGGCAGGTTCCCAAAAGAAATACTGACTGACAGAGGTGCCAGTTTCATGTCAGACCTGCTGGCTTGTCTGTGGAAATACTGTGGGGTGAAGCACTTGAGGACCACCCCCTACCATCCGCAGAGTAATGGTCTTGTTGAGAGGTTAAACTCTACAATTAAGTCCATACTACAAGTATTTGAAGATCAGTTTAAGAGGGAGTGGGACAAATATTTGCCCCATCTGTTGTTTGTTTAAAGAGAGGTTTCCCAGGAATCCACAGATTTTTCACCCTTTGAGTTGCTGTATGGTCATAGGGTGAGGGGACCTCTAGATTTAATTTCAGGAGTCTGTTGTGGCATATGTCCTAAACCTCAGGACAAGGCTCTGGGAACTCATGGGCATGGCCCAGGAGAACCTGGCAGAAGCCCAACAAAAGAAAAAGGAATGGTATGACAGGAATGCTTGAGCTAGAGAGTATGCTGTAGGGCAGCAGGTAATGGTTCTCATTCCTGTCAGATGCAACAAGCTGCAAGCAGTTTGGGAGGGAGCCTGCAAGGTGGTAAGAAAGTTAAGTGATGTTAACTACATGGTAGAACTGCTAGGCTGGAGGCAGGGGCACAAATTGTATCATGTTAACATGATGAAACCTTACCATGATAGGGATGCCCTTGTGCTGAGCATTTGCAGTGGTTTGCAGGAGGAGTCTGAAGGAGATGTGGGGACTGATCTCCTCAGTGAGGCTCAGACATACCTCAGTGGAAGGGGTATCTGTGTCCCAGCAGCTATCTCCTACCCAAGTTCGACAAATCCAAACAGTGTTAGAGGAGTTTGGAGACATACTCACTGAGAAATCAGGGTGCACTCACCTGGTGCAGCACCAGGTGGATACAGGACCCCAAAGTCCTATTGGGCAGGCCCCTTATAGGGTGCCTGAGAGAGTCTGACTTTGAGGGAGGAGACACAAGAAATGTTGAAACTAGGGGTAATCTAAGAGTCCAAAGGTCCCTGGGCCTCCCCAGTGGTGTTGGTGCGAAAGAAGGATGGCAGTGCCAGGTTCTTTGTGGACTACAGGAAATTAAATAGTCACACAGAGTCAGATGCTTCAACCATGCCTAGGACAGATGAGGCCCTAGAGCAGCTGGGTGTGGCTAAGTATCTTGCAACCACTGATCTTACTAAGGGTTACTGGCAGGTGCCCTTGACTCCCAGTGCTAAAGAGAAGGCAGCCTTTGTGACTCCTCTTGGCTTGTATGAGTTCACAAAGATGTCCTTTGGGATGAAAAATGCTCCAGCAGCTTTCCAGAGGATGGTATATCACATCCTAGCAGGAGCAGGAGGCTTTGCCCTTGCTTATCTATATGATATTGCCATCTACAGCCATTCCTGGCAAGAGCACCTTCAGCATGTCAGGGAGGTGCTGGGCAGGGTTGACCATTAAGGCCAGCAAATGGCACGTGGGTATGGCAGAGGTCTGCTACCTGGGACATAGAGTGGAGAGTGGTAAGGTCAGGCCAGAACCTGCCAAAGTAAAAGCCTTTCAGGAATGGCCTGCACCTATTAACAAAATGCAGGTGAGGGCATTTTTAGGGACAGCAGGGTACTACAGAAAGTTCATCCCCAGTTATAGTACCATAGCTGCTCCCCTCACAGACCTGACAAGGAAGAACAGGCCAGATAAGGTAGTGTGGACCCCAGCATGTGAGCAGGCATTCCAGAAGCTTAAAGAAGCTTTGGGAGGACCCCCTGTGTTAGCCATTCCAGATTACAGGAAATAATTTGTTGTGTAGGTGGGGGCTGTACTTAGCCAGATTTCTTCAGAGGGAGAAGAGCACCCAGTGATTTATCTCAGTCATAGGCTGCAACCCAGGGGGGAATGTTATGCAGCTGTAGAAAAGGAATGTCTAGCCATAGTGTGGGCACTGCAGAAACTTCGGCCTTATCAGTATGGAAGGAAATTCACTGTAGTGACATAGCACAATCCCCTAACATGGTTACACAGAGCCAGCCAGCAAAATGCCAAGTTGCTAAGATGGAGCCTTGGGTTGAAAGCATATGATATTTCAGTGCAGCACTGCAGTGAGATTAGCAATGCCAATGCAGATGGGCTCCCAAGACAGGGAATGGGGTAAGGTATACTCAGACCTGACCCTCACAAGCAACGTTTCTCAAGGGTCACTTGAAAAACTAGCTTGAGTTCTCCAGGGGAAAAGATATGTGAAGGCTGCCAGCCTAGCCAGATAGAATAGAATTTTGTAGATAATTCTGTCATTTGTAAATACTGATCAGCCACAGGCTTGTTCTCTTAAATGGAAAAAATGGTGTTAATGGCTAGAATTTACATGTATCATTTCTTTTATTACTCTGGCTTCCTGACCAGCTGCAAGATCAAAAGGGCTATTAACCTCTGAGTTTCTGTTAGCCTGGGAAAACAGAAAACAGGTCTCAAAACAATAGGAAGAATTCCTTCATTTAGACATCTCAGCTCCATGTTTTGACATCAAACAATTACGCAATGCTTGACTTATCAGCTTTCCTGCAGCAGAGTGCACTGTTGTTGCATTTCTGCAGTTCCACATTTAACACCATTTTTTTCCATTTAAGAGCGCAAGTCTGTGGCCTATCAATATTTACAAATCATCTACAAAATTCTATCTGGCTAGGCTGGCGGCCTTCAATATCTTCACATAGACAATGGAGGAGGATTAGAATAAGCTTGGAACCCTGTGACATATGAAAAGTGTTTCAGACGAAAGTGTGCCACCACCACTCGATAAATGGGTTCTTTTTGTGAGTCATTTGCAATCTAGCAAGTTGCACAAGGGTTGATATTTAATCATGCAAGTGTATTTATGGTACCAGCATTTGGGGAAATGTCAAAGGCCTTTGTTAGATCAGGATAAGTGATATGCACTGGCTGACTGTTATCCAGTACTATGGTCACCCTTTCAAAGAAATCCACAAGGTTTAGTAGTGAGGGACTACCCTTCACATAGTCAGCCTGGTTGACTTCAACAGACTGCATTCTGCCTATGTGTGTATGTTGTTATTTGTATGTTCTACTGTAATGCATTTTGTTATTTTACAGATAATACTGGGAAGGCTGGAAGGTTGGTAGGATTCACCTTTAATACAGGCACCACCATGGCTATCACCAAGTCTTGGGCATGTGTTTAGTGGACAGACTGAGGTTAAAACATTCTATGAGTAGATCAGTGAATTGGTGCTTGGTGGTGGTCAGTAGATGGCCAGATAAGTTGGCGGGCCTTACGTAGCTAATTTTTCTGGTTTTGTAGACAGCACTTAAGACCTGTACCAAAGTAATTTTGTGAGACAGCTGGGATAAGTTAGGGTTAAATAGGGGAGGAGCGGTATGAATTTGCAACTAAATTTGTCTGCTATTATATTGATGATGCCTTCTAACAGTAATAAATATCAGTTTAGACATTCCTAACATAGTTAGACAAGGCCTTATGATTATCCTTAGAAGAGATGTCTGTATTCATTTCTTACCATGCTTTTTAAGATTTGATCTTATGTTTGAATTCTTTGCAGCTCATTTTGAGATTAACCTTTGAAAGTGAAGAACTGAGTTTATCCCTTAGAGGTTGGAGTTTTATCTGTTATTGTTAGTAGAATTGTACCATAATGAACATTTTTGAATTTGCTGTATACTTGACAGATTGGGACAGATGCCTCATTGCAAGAAATCAGGTGGGGGTAAAAGTCAGGGGGTGGGGGTTAAGTGGCCACATTAGCTACTGAATCCTCTATGGGGGAAAGCTTTTAAATGTCATTAGAGTATCTGAGAGTGGTGGCAAATTTGCCTTTGAGAAACCTCTGACTAGAATAGAGCTGGCAGCTGCAATCTTGTGTTTGCATTCTCAAGCAAAATATGATACCCTGCTGGTCTGATTGGATCAATGGGAGGTACACTTCAGGTATGGAGCAGATATGTACTATATATTAGTAATGATGGGGAAGAGGAAATTTTAATCCCTGCTACAAGAAGACACAGGTTCCCAAATTGTGTGCTGCGGCGCCCTGGGGAACTGTGGCTTCCTTACAGGGGAGCCGCGAAGCTTGGCAGCTGATTGAAGGTAAGTGAATGCCTGTATGAGTGTGTGTTGTATCTGTCTGCATGTGTGAGTGAATGCATGCATGAAAGCAAGAGTGTGTGTGAGTGAGAGCGATGTGTGAGTGAATGCAGGAAGGAATGAAAAAGTGGCTGTGTGTGTGTAAGATCGGGAGAGTGAGAGCGATGTGTGAGTGAATGCAGGAATGAATGAGAAGTGGCTGTGTGTGTGTGTGATCAGGAGAGTGAGAGCGATGTGTGAGTGAAAGCAGGCAGGAATGAATGAAGGTGTGTGTGTGTGTGTGTGTGTGTGTGTGTGGTGAGAGAGATCGGGAGAGTGAGAGCGATGTGTGAGTGAATGCAGGTATGAATGAGGAAGTGGCTGTCTGTGTGTGTGAGATCGGGAGAGTGATGGCAATGTGTGAATGAATGCAGGTATGCATGAGGAAGTGGTTGTGTGTGTGTATGTGTGAGATCGGGAGAGTGAGAGCAAAGTGTGAATGAATGCGTAAGTGGGTGTGTGGCATGTGGGTGTGAGATCAGGAGAGTGAGAGCAATGAATGTATGAGTGAATGCAGATATGAATGAGGAAGTGGCTGTGTGTGTGTGTGATTGTGAGAGGGAGAGTGAGAGCGATGTGTGAGTGAATGCAGATATGAATGAGGAAGTGGCTGTGTGTGTGTGTGTGTGTGTGTGTGTGTGTGTGTGTGTGTGTGTGTGTGTGTGTGTGTGTGTGTGTGTGTGTGTATGTGTGTGTGTGTGTGATCGGGAGAGGGAGAGTGAGAGCGATGTGTGAGTGAATGCAGGTATGAATGAGGAAGAGGCTGTGTGTGTGTGTGATTGGGAGAGGGAGAGGGAGAGTGAGAGCGATGTGTGAGTGAATGCAGGTATGAATGAGGAAGTGGCTGTGTGTGTGTGTCTGATCAGGAGAGGGAGAGTGAGAGCGATGTGTGAGTGAATGCAGATATGAATGAGGAAGTGGCTGTGTGTGTGAATGAATGCAGGTATGAATGAGGAAGTGGCTGTGTGTGTGTGTGATCGGGAGAGGGAGAGGGAGAGTGAGAGCGATGTGTGAGTGAATGCAGATATGAATGAGGAAGTGGCTGTGTGTGTGTGTGATCGGGAGAGGGAGAGTGAGAGCGATGTGTGAGTGAATGCAGGTATGAATGAGGAAGTGGCTGTGTGTGTGTGTGATCGGGAGAGGGAGAGTGAAAGCGATGTGTGAGTGAATGCAGGTATGAATGAGGAAGTGGCTGTGTGTGTGAATGAATGCAGGTATGAATGAGGAAGTGGCTGTGTGTGTGTGTGATCGGGAGAGGGAGAGTGAGAGCGATGTGTGAGTGAATGCAGATATGAATGAGGAAGTGGCTGTGTGTGTGTGTGATCGGGAGAGGGAGAGTGAGAGTGATGTGTGAGTGAATGCAGGTATGAATGAGGAAGTGGCTGTGTGTGTGTGTGATCGGGAGAGGGAGAGTGAGAGCGATGTGTGAGTGAATGCAGGTATGAATGAGGAAGTGGCTGTGTGTGTGTGTGTGTGATCGGGAGAGGGAGAGTGAGAGCGATGTGTGTGTGAATGCAGGTATGAATGAGGAAGTGACTGTGTGTGTTTGAGAGAGAGAGAGAGAGAGAGAGAGAGATAGCGATGTGTGTGTGAATGCAGGTATGAATGAGGAAGTGACTGTGTGTGTGTGTTTGGGAGAGAGAGAGAGAGAGAGCGATGTGTGTGTGAATGCAGGTAAGAATGAGGAAGTGACTGTGTGTGTGTTTGGGAGAGAGAGCGAGAGAGCGATGTGTGTGTGAATGCAGGTAAGAATGAGGAAGTGACTGTGTGTGTGTTTTTGGGAGAGAGAGAGAGAGAGAGTGATGTGTGTGTGAATGCAGGTATGAATGAGGAAGTGACTGTGTGTGTGTTTGGGAGAGAGAGAGCGATGTGTGTGTGAATGCAGGTAAGAATGAGGAAGTGACTGTGTGTGTGTTTGGGAGAGAGAGAGAGAGAGAGAGAGAGTGATGTGTGTGTGAATGCAGGTAAGAATGAGGAAGTGACTGTGTGTGTGTGTGCGTGTGTGTGTGTGTGTGTGTGTGTGTGTGTGTGTGTGTGACTGAATGTCCAGATTTTTGCCTCATATTTTTGATGTGTTCCTCCTAAAATCTGTACTTTTCTGGCAAATAGTTGAAGATTGAAGTCATTAAATAATAACAAACATTTGAGTTTAAGACTCCACATCTTTCGGAGAATTCATGCTAATGCAAAACCTATTATTCTATCAACTTTCTAAGTTTGTAAGAGCCATATTTAAAATCTGTCCCTATTTGTCCCCTCATCATTTTAGGATTTTTCCAGATTTTTAGAGCAAAAAACACATCAAAAATATGAGGCAAAAATCTGAACATTCAGTCACACACACACACACACACACACACACACACACAGTCACTTCCTCATTCATTCACACACGCACGCATACACACTCACACACACACACACACACACAGCCACACACACAGACACTTCCTCATTAATATCTGCATTCATTCTCTCTCCCACACACACACACAGCCACTTCCTCATTCACACATTGATCTCCGTCTTCCGATCTCACACATACACACACACAGCCACTTCCTCATTCATACCTGCATTCATTAACACACACAGCCACTTCCTCATTCATACCTGCATTCACTCACACATCACTCTCACTCTCCCTCTCCCGATCACACACACACACACACACACACACACTCACACAGCCACTTCTTCATTCATTCCTGCATTCACTCACATATCGGTCTCACTCTCCCGGTGTCACACATACACACAGCCACTTCATTCATTCATTCCTGCATTCACTCAAACTCACCGCAAACTAATAAGCTTAACTGCAAAATAAACCGTGAACTGTTTGCAGTTTATTTTGCAGCTAAGCTTATTAGTTCACGGCGCCCCTGTGAGGAAGCTGTGGCTCTCCAGGGAGCCACAACACACACTTTGGGAACCCCTGACATATGCACTTTATGCGCTCTGCGGAGGGGAGGGCTTGGGAATACCTGGATTCAGCAAGGGAGCTGAGAATCAAAAATGTTTGGGAACCAAACTGAGCAAGGGATCTAGCAAAGGCTTTCATTACCCTTCCACAGACTACTAGGATAGTCAAGGGAATTTGTGTTAATAGAATTGAGGAACCACTGTTAATATTTCTTATTGGTGGTGTGCTGTTAGCAGTCTATGGATGTGTAGTTGAAATCTCCCAGGAAAATTGTGTTTGGTGCAACAGTTAAATATTCAAGTTGTTTTTGGGAGATATTGTGGCCAGCGTGAGAGACAGAATGGGTTGTATAGTTAACAGTGATATGGTGTAGTCATATTTGTTTTTTTTGGCATTAAGATGTCTAGGAGTACAAGGTTATTATTGTGGTAAATTTGACATAAAGTAAAGGGGTTATAGATGAACATGGATACACCCCTACCATTGATGGAAGATCTGAAAGAGTATGATAGTTGCTTAAATAAGGGTGAGGAGGAGAGTTTTCACAAAACTGGAGCCAAGTTTCAATACTCATGCAAATATGTATCTACCGAAGAGACAGTAAGACCTACAGATCAGATATTTTTTTATTTAGACTCCTAGCATTGGTGTGTTATACAGTCTTGATTAGAATTTATTGAGTCAAAAGACCTAGAAGCCTCACGCTGCCTATAGGGGTAGTGAGTGTTTTAGCCAGCATGCAATGCCCTGTGAGGAGAGGTGCAGGCCATCCCTGCTGAAACACTTAGTACTGTACTGTTGACCATCACTTCCCATGCTTGCAGACATTGAATCCCCTGGAAATGACAGAACAACTTGTTGAAATCAATTACTTTATTTGCATTGTAGTATCATTCATGGCCATGGCAAGATGCTGCTGTAGAGTAATTTCTCTCTAGAGTCGGTTATGCACAGATCAAGCTTGACCATGTGTGTCTCTACCTAGCATAGGATGAAGCATCTCAGATAATTCACACATACCAAATCCCTTTTAAATATAATCAGCCTTCCTGCTTCCACAGGAGCCATACCCATGGACTGAGATATGGCCATACTGGTCCCACTATGCAAAGATGGTACTACGTCAGTCCTTTTAATGACAGACACAGGTGCCAAACCAGGAATGTATTTCCTGTTCCCTATCCAATTGTCCAAGTTACAGTTGAACTGGGTTTGGCAGTTTTGAGTCTCTCAACCCACACCATGTTGATTTTTGTGAAAGGCACATTATATTAGCTTTACAAATGTAAGTAAATCATTGGATTATGTTCGGAGAGCACACTGCCTACCTGAATCTAGTATAGGCTTTTAGCATTTTCCACAGACTACTAGTATTATTAAACTCACCTACCTAACCTCTGTACCCATGTCGCCCGATGAGAAGCAAAACTGGCTTACCAAAAGCATCCACAAAGTCAGGGTTAGTGGTTCATACTCCTCTAAAAGGGCTGTCAGCATAACCTTGTACTGCTTCCATACTTGGTCCACATCTCTTCAGCAAACAGTTTAATGTTCAAATTTATGTTGGGGGTCTCTGGCTGATGACTGCAAACTCCAGTTTATTCTCTTAACTTGCAAGATGACGTATTTCACACTGGTTCCTAGTATCAGTCCCATGTACTCAAGCTTAAAGCAAAAATCATGCAGTATTGCTGTCTTTGAAAAATAAGAACTCTCTTCATCCTATCACATAGATGATCTCATAATTGGAGACCTAGGTACATTCATAGATTCTGAACTGTCCTTAAACCACCACATATCAACAATTGTTCTAACCAGCCCAACTTTATATTAAAGGTATGTCCTTTAGATCCAGGGACGTTAATGATGCCATCATAATAATCATAATGATGACATACACATTGACAGCTAATACAGCATTCACTCCATTGGTCAGGCCCACACAAGCATATTGCCAAAGTTAAAAAAACAAAACAAAAAAAAAACATGATTCCTGGCCAAAAACATTAAGGTATGAACTATGTAAGTTATACAAAGCATGTACATATCTTGCTGTTTTACTCCATGTAGTACAGACTCCTAAATGGTGACCTCAGTTTGGCCTGCAAGGCTGCGAAGGCCCCAACCCGGGTTGACATCTTACATATTCATAAAAACATCAGTACCATCAATACACTTTCTAAGGACCTAAATCTTCACTGAGGTAACAAAAGTTAAAAAATAAACATATAACTAAATGAAAAATAGTAAACATTCTGGCAGTATACATACCTCTCACAAACTATTCACCTACCTATTGAATAATCATACTAAACAAAGTTGTTCCTTAAGTCTCTTTAAAGTCCATCTTGAAAAGTGGAGGAGGATCCTTCACCCATGGACTGTCTTCTCAGTCCATTACATATGGAGGGAGCAGGAAGTGGGAATTGCAGTGGCTGTGCTCCTAATGTTTAAACAGACTGATTGCTTAGGGCAAAACTAAGAACCAGTATATGTGTGTGTGTGTGTGTGTGTGTGTGTGTGTGTTTAGGTAGCATATACTGTAGCTTACAGTAGGAAGTGTGGCATTTCATTTGGTCACTTTGATATTAATGATGAAGAATATAGTGCCTCTGAAGGGCTCGTATTATGGCTATCCATCATTATCATTTCAAGTAATTAAAACATGCACAGACTTTTTTTTATATTTTTCTTCCTCCCACAGCTGACTGCCCAGTACTCGTAACACTTCTCCTTAGTGTCTTCGTTGAAGGTTGTGCGTCAGAGCTGGCAACTCAGTACATAAAAATCTACTGCCAATCATTAGTGGACCGGAGTTCCGCTGTGGTGACCCCTAACCAGGAAAAGCTGAAAGATAAAACAACAACAAGTCCAGATCCCTGAAGCCAACTGTTCCCCCAGATCTAATTTAAATTCAGTTGCATTGAGGAGATTGAATTGTCAATTGCAGAGTGATACTGGTGCCAAGGGAAGATTGTTTTTATGTTATGACATCCCTGATCCTTCCCTCCGTGCACACATTTTGTAATGATGCAGCTGCAGTCCTGCAGACATCTGCCATTGAATCCCTAATCTTTTGGACAGATGTAGCACCCATTCTCAGCTCGCTGACTGAGTGGTTGTGGCCACACTAACCAAAACAACCCCCCTCCCTCTCCCCAATGAAGGTCAGTTGGTAAAATGCCATTTTTTTCCCCGCCCCTGAGCCAAATCTTCAGAAGCCAGAATCACTAATGCTAGAAATGGGAACACTTATTTTTAATTTTTCTGGGAGAAATACCAGTAAATTCCAAATATGGACTGTATGAGTATTGGAAAAACCCAGGGGGTTTACAGAATTGGGCGTTTTAGACCATATCACTCTGCTACAGCCTGCATTTCTTCTCATATTTATTACTTACAGTACAGTCATCATCCTTTATTCACTGCTCCATGCCCAGAATCTGTTTTAATTGTGCATAAATATAACTGCAATAGAAAACTATAATGCATCACAGTAAGGAACTAAAATTACATTTGAAAACAACAAATATAATTCCCATATTTCATCTCATGAAAACAGAATTTTATTTTTTCTTTGTTTTTGAGAGACGCAAATCAGTATCCTTACTTGGTCAGAAAGTTCACTCCTGATGTTTTACAATACTAAACCACTCAATCAAGCAAATAACTTGATCAGTTACTTAAAACTGGGAAGCATATTTACATTTTACTGGAATAGGTGCTGAACAAGGGCTTGTGGGGATGGACAGGTAAATTTCATACTAGAGAGGCTCTGTTTAACTCATTACTGAAGATGAGGAACTTTTCTACAGCAGGGCTGTCCTCCAAACAAGTGACTGCCCTACAATACAACACATACACATTGACAACTGATACAGCATTCAAAAAAGTCATATTTTAATAAATGGTTAAAACAAGTGTGTCTGCAACAGCACTGCTTGTGACCCTTCTTTTGGGTTTACCCAGATAATGTACATCATCAAACCTCTTCTTCTTTTGGCTTTTCCCGTTAGGGATCACCACAGTGGATGACCTTGTCTGCTCATGATTGGCAGTGGAGTTTTATGGTGTTGAGTTGCCAGCCTGGTGCCCAACCTTCCACAGAAGGCACACACACACGCACTCATGTCTAGGGCCAATTTTGAGTGTCCAATCCACCTACAGCATGTCTTTGGGATGTGGTAGGAAACCAGAGCACCTGGAGGAAACCCACGCATCCACAGGGAGGGCAAGCAGACTCCACACAGAAGGCACTCCAGCCGAGGATCGAACCTGGAGAACCTCTTGCTGTGAGGCGGTAGTGCTAACCACTGCACCACCGCGGCCGCCCATATTGTACAACATCAAACAAACATTTAATGATTGCAGTAAGAGGCTTTAGTGCACTGCAGTATCATTGTCAGTCTGAATTTTTAGGCATTATATTCTGCTTTGTCTCCTCCACATCTTTACTGTTGAAGGCCTCTGTGTCTGGAAACACAAGATATAATAATGTCATTTAGAACACACAGATGACTCTTTATGGTGAAGGGAGTACAAGATACACTCACATTTCTTGCCTTGAAACCCTATTTTTGGGAATGCTTGAAAAACAAAAGTTTAATTTAAAACTGAACCAGAAATGTGGAAGTACACATAAAACTCCACAGATATATTTTGCTTTTTTTATCCACTTATTGTAAAGCACTCCGTGGTGAGAGTGGAAAAAGGGGTGGGTTTTGGTAAACCCTTTATTCTAACTTTCACCATTGGCACCTATAGAATAGTGGATTGTATTTTAGAAAACTGGCTCATTATATCCTTTGATGAACGCTTGAGGAGGTTGTTGGATGACAGGCCGAAAATGGTTTATAGGAAAAACAAATGTTTCAAGAATCTGTTGGAAAGAAAAGCCAGGAACATGAGTAAGAACAGTAATAGTATGTTTAAATGTGGGCATTGTAGGCAGTGACAGTTTATATTAGTGGGTGATACCTTTTATATTAAAGGGCACAAATTTAAAGTTAAAGGGCATTTCAACCGTGAGTCTACTTGGATAGTTTATATTGCCTGTTGTGATTCTTTTCTTGCCTTTTATATAGGGAAAACCTCCACAAAACTAAAAGACAGAATTTATGAACATGACCTGGAGGTTAATGAGGCAAAAACTACTAATGCCTTGTACAGACATATACAGGCTTTTCCTAGTCACAGATTTAAATTTACAATTCGAGAGCAGATAAAAAGAGAGACCCAAAGGGCTATATTATTGAAGAACACATGTTGGCTAGGGAACTTATTTTGCAGTTGAAATTAAATGCAGAAGTGCCCCCGGGTTGAATGAAGCCTACTTTATTAGCCATTTATTAAAGTTAAAAAGTTTATAATAGTATAATAGTAATTTTTTTAGAATAGATATCATTTATATATATTTTTAAAGGTGGTGTTGTGTAAACATACATTTAATATCTAATAAATCATGGGGCTGTTGTTCTAATATGAATCCATATATCCTTCAGGGCCATACGCATCTCTTCTTATACTGTTTTATGTATTTGTGGTTTTGTTTAAGCACTAGGTTCTATATAAACAATTTAAGCGTTTTATTGTTTTATCAAACTGATTGGTTTATTGGATGTCACATAATTAGTCTGAGATGTATTTAAATGGTTTGTGCTTTAATAATGGCAGTTTTGAAGTAGTCCAACTTTGGGACAAAAATGCGTAACTGTAATAAATTTGTGGAGTTTTATCTGGACTTTTGCTGTTTCTTCCACATTTCTGGTGTGGTTATTAGTTGGATTCTTGTTCGTTTGATTTTAATTTAAAACTGCAGCAGTGCCAGTGCTGCAACAGGTCCAGCTACAAGTAGAACTCTTGGCTTTAGTAAAAAAAACTGTGGGTTCTATTCCCACATCAGGTAGATGGATTGCTCACACTGAAGTGCAGCATAAGATGGGTATTGCACTCTGGAGTGTGTCATCATTTGGATGAGTTGTTAAACCAAGGCCCCATCTGCTCGATTTGGTGATAGTTTAGGTGAATGTAAAAGATCCCATGGCACCTCTCAGAAAGAGAAATGGTCCTTTATTTTAATACAAAAAAGAAGTGTTATTCACAAAATATTTACAAATGTACAAATATATATTATAATATATATATATATATATATATATATATATATATATATATATATATATATATATACACACACAAATTTGTTTGCACATATTCAGACTTTCCTTTACAATTATACCAACATTTCATCCCTATTAGACCCACACTCCTTTTTCCATAAGCACCATCTGATTTTGCTTAATATTGTTGCATTAAACATAATTTCATGTATTCTTTTATTCCATATAACATAAAATTGTTTTTATCCATTCTTTTAACATATTCTTTAGTTCTATCCATATTTAATCATATCCATGTTTATTTTATCCACGTCTTTTATATCTTTGAAAAAATCTTATTTACATAGTTTCTGCTTAACTTTTTTACTCTTTTACATTTCAAAAAACATGTTCCATAGTTTTTTTCTTCTTCTTCTTGACAATGTAAACATATTCTATTATTTTTTTGTTTTATATGGCATATTTCCTTTACTGGCAATTTATCTATTACCAGTCTCCACAAAAAAATCTTGACATTCTACTTTTTGATCACACCATTTCTTTTTATTTTTATAGCTGCATTTTTAGATAGTTAGATTTTCCTATGGTTTTACATAGTAATGTTTTACCATTACATTCTTATACCATACTTTATCTCTTTTAATATCATCAATTTTTATTTTGCACAAAAATATTTTTCTTGATAACGTTGCATTTCTTTCTTTATATACTGTTTCTCTTCCACTCTTTTTTATCATACCCCAACATTTATCATACTATACAATTTTACTATTAATTTCTCATCTTTTTCATTTAGCCGCTTTAACACTTTATACAAATTTAATGAAGGAGCATATACCACTGGGTTAATTAACCTTAAACAAATTCTTTATTTACATACAAAACTCCTTTGTTTACTGGGTTTAATTTTAAACCCCGTAAAATAGAAAAAAAAGTTTACAATAATTTCTTTCAAATACTGTTGCCAACATAAATGTACTTGCTAAGTATGCTATTTTCCCATCAGTACAGAATTTATCAAATAAGCCTTTTTTCTGAATGATAATTTATATGATTTCCAGAAAACCCAGATTATTTTTATTTCTTCTAATGTTTTTTCCTATTGAATTCCACTTACATCTTTATTTCCAAATTTTCTACCTGAGAAATTTCATTAATTGTAAAATACATACCTCCTATATTTGCTACATCACCTAATCCTTTAATTTTCTCTAGTTAGAGCCATCCCTATTACCTTGAGACACTCATTTGTAAAAATAATTACTACTTCTATCCACATTTTTTTTGGCAATAATTATAATGTCATCTTCATCTGTTAACATAACTGATATTCTTAACCCTTCAGGTGTTATATACCTTGCATCCTTCAGTTTGTAATTTATTTCACAATGTATCACATGCATAACTAATGCAGAGAGCTTACAACTCATTGGACATCTCTGTCTTACACCGCTTACATTAACCACTAATTGACAGGTATTTGTATTGTACTTTTTCATTATTACCCATAAGATTACATGTCCAATTGTGCCAAATCTCTTATTAAGGTCTCCTATCATGATTTTTACTTCTTCTTTTCTATTCATAATATCATCCACAGGTTCCTCATCATTAGTAATTCTTGACAACCCTTCCCCTTTATGGTATATGTACTATCCTCCATTATATTTTCCATTTTAGGTTTAAATTTCTTTTGTATTATTTTCTTAAATATCTTATTATTATTCAATACTATTGGTCTCCATTTTTTTAATTGTCTTTTATCTTCCTTCTTCCATATGAATTTAAATATTCCACAACATAATTCTTTATATATAATACCTTCATTTAACTATTCATTCAAAATTTTTAAAACATATTTTTTGCCATTCCCTTAAATTTTTATACATTTCATACCCCTATTCCATTTGTTCCTGCAACCAAATCTATATTAACTTGTATTAATACTTTAGCTAGCTCATTTAAGGAAATGTTCTTTTTCGACTCTTTATTCTCTTTTCTATTAACTTTTTCCTTTCTATTTTTCGCTACTTTCTTTTTTCTTTAAATGTTTTTCTACATATTGCACTACACAATTCATAATCTTTCCCTGAGTTCTAATTTTTATTTATATTTTTTATTTCTCTCATTATAACACCATCTTCCTTTACAAATCTGCTTTAGTAACTTGATACTTCTCTTTTCCTTGTAAAAAATATATTTGCTTATTTAGCAAGTCTTGTTTTTTTTATTTTTTATATAATTTGTTTTCTTTGTCAAAGTACTTTCTGTCATTACATTCAAAATTTTGCATGCTTCATTATGTTTTTTGTATTTCTCTCTCTACTTCGCTCAAATCATATTGCCATGGTAAACAATGTATATATTTTTCATTAAATATCCACAATTCAGACCAATTTTTATAAAATGTTCTCATAGTAATATGATCTTTACATAACTGCACTGCTAATGTCTTTCCTTCTTCAATCCATGCTTTCCCATTTATGCGTTTTATTCCTTTGCTTAATTTCATATATTCCTTGTTTTCGTTTTTTCTCTAGCCATATTCCAAGATAATCAGAAAATCCTGTTTCAATTACCACTCATTCTCCTATAAACTTTGTAATGCTATATTTATTTATTATTTGTAGAATAGTCTGTGTGTTGCACCTTTAAGAAATATTTCCAAGGATAGCACGTGCTAGCTTCAGTGCCATTTTGAGAGTGCAGTCAGAGTGTGAACATGTATGAGTGTGATAGTCAGTTTGTTTATAAGTTTACCTATGTTAAAGTTGCTAAGCCTCAATCCTGATGTGTTTGTACATAATAAAGCTGCTTGAACAGAACCACAAATGTTTGTCTGTTTTATCCCGACCAGATGAGCGATATGGTGTGAGAACCAGGATTCCAGAGACTGCTTTTGAGAGCTATGAGGTGCAGAGTTTATAGTGAAGGTAAACTAAGTGAACCACATGCAAAAAGGGCCAGAAATGAATTAAAGGTAATGAAACTTGCACAAACGATTTATTTTATTAAAAAAGTAAAATGGAGCATTACAAGGGCACAGAATGCATTATTAAGCAAACAAGAGGCACAAAAAGTTTATTAAGTAAACAAAATATTTGAAATTAAGTTGTTGTTTGTCTTTCAGCTTTTTCCCGGTAAGGGGTCACCACAGCGGAACTCTGGTCCGCTAATGATTGGCAATAGTCTTTTACGAAATGCCGAGGTGCCAGCTCGACGCCCAACCATCAACAAAGGCATGCCCATTTATGCACGCATGTCTTTCGAATACTAGCCAACCACAGGGAGGACATACAGACTCAACACATAAGGCACTCCAACGACACACCGAGGATCGAACGGGAGAACCTCTTGCTGTGAGGTAACAATGCTACTGCTGTACCACCACAAGATACTTGATAAAATGATTATCAGAATAGCACATAAGGGGTGTGGAATTACCTCAGAATTGCAAACAAGCATGTTTAGAGTAGCACAAGCACAAGAAAAGTATAATGGGCATGAAAAGAGATTAAATGAGCAAATGAATATAATAAATTTCAAAAAGTGCACATTAAGCGTAAAGAAATGTGACTGCATGTTTTCTGGTAAATTACTTTGTTTTTGTATAAACTATTGTACTGCATTTATTAAAGCTATTCAGAGCATAACTAGACTTGTTCAAAGTACCTCAAAGTGTGTAAAAGTGCTTACAGTGTATATTTATTACTGTGCATTTATATCTAAGAGTTTATTGTGTGCAAAGTGCAACTATTTTGTGAAGTGCAGTCAAAATACAGCCATTTTGAAAAGTTTCTTGTGCTACGTGTGTCTATTTGTAGAGTGCCACCAATACATAGTGTTTCTTGCATTGTACAGAGATATTTAGCAAAAGTTTCAGTGTGCTGTGTACTGTTTATTCACAAAGTGCAGTTACTTTGAAATGTTTCTTACTCTGTGCTGTTATTGTGAAATGTTTCTTACTCTGATAAGAGGTGATTTCTCAAAGTACAGTGATTTTAAGAGTATTCTTGTGCCCAGGTGATGTATTTTGCAAAGTTCAGTTATTCAGAGGCTTGTTGTGCTATTGGGCATAGTTACAAGTACTGGCATAAATTTCTGGCATATGTATATTTTTGTGTGTTTGTGCATACTTGCAAAAGCCTTCACTGGTATGTGTTAATATAGCAGAGGCATTTTGCAGACCAGGTCCACTTGTGTTGAACAGAATATTGCAGAGAATTGATGAATATTTTTGCATGATTATGATATTTTTATACAAGCCGCTTATTCTGATAAAGATAGACACACCAGGGAATTAATTTTGCTAAACCTAGCTGGGTCAGAGTCCATTGAAAGAGAACATTCATTTGTGTATGCACCAGCCATATATGAAGGTGAAGGGGGATACAAACATATTGCTCTACAGGCTGAATCAAGGGAAGACCAAGAGTGTTTGAAATGCAAATTCAGAGAAATGTGCAACCCCCAGACAAATGTTACATTCGAGAGGCATTTGTTTTACAGAGGAGATCAAAGGCTAGGAGAAACTTTTACAGCTTATATTATTGACCTGAGAATCAAAGCTAAAATATGTAAGTTTGGTGATTTAAAAGATGAGTTAATAAAGGACAGGCTTGTGTGTGGTATTAATAGCACTGCAGTAAGAAAAAATTTGCTTCATGACAGTGATTTAATGCTGGGCAAAGCTATTGAGATTTGTCAAATCCATGAAGTTACAGAAAGGCACACAAGTATGTTTGCAAGTGATAAGAACATGGTTTTAGCAGGCTCCAGATCAAATGTTGACAGCATGCAACACACAGCTAGCAGAATCAGACCTAAACACATGGCAGCTGTAACCCCTGTGGGTATGGCAGGTAAATCCCATAGTTTTCTAGCAAGTTCTAAGACTAATTCAATGAAAAGAACATGCTCAGTGGAGTACAAGGATGAGTCAGCAAAACCCAAATTAAGCTTTACTGCTAACTGTTGCAGTTGTGGTGCTTATCATAAGTCTAAAAGAGAAAAGTGCTTAGCATTTAGTCAGCAATGCCACAAGTTGATCATATAGATCAGAGAGCTGTAACCATACTTTCTATGTAGATGCTGTAAGGTTAATGCAGTAGATTTATTGGCAAAATATGAATTGTTCTGTACTGCCCAAATCAGTGATAAATCCTCCAAGCTTAAAGTAGACACTGGTTCAAAGTGTAATGTTATGTCAGCAGACAAATTTGCTAAGTTGAGAGCTGATGAGCAACCTAATGTGGCTAGTTGTGCAAAACTTGTTGCTTATGGAGGTGAAGAAATTCAAACCTCAGTAGTCACGTTATTTGGCTAGGAACTGTTACAGCTTACTATTTTATGTAGTCCAAAGATCTGTGAATTCATTACTGGGTCTCAGAGACGGTTTGAGAATGAATCTGTTTTCCTTTACAAAAGAAGTTTATCATATAAGCACGTCCCAGTTCCTGTTTTTCCGATGCTATTTTTTTCAGAGTATGCTGATGTTTTTGATGACAAGTTAGGCAAACTTCCAGGTGTATTCTATGAAGTTAGACCCAGAAGTCAGTCAAGGGGTCAGACCAGCAAGAAAAGTCCCGATAACTATGCAGAATAAAATCAAAGCTCAGTTGAATAAAATGGTGCAGCAAGGTGTAATTTGTCCAGTTACAGAACCAACTGAATTGGTGTTGCCTATGGTAGCAGCTTGCAAAAAAGGCCCAAATGAAATCAGAATATGCATTGACCCAAGAGATTTGAGCAATGCATTAAAGAGGCTGTATCATCCTATGCATACAGATGAGCAAGTTGTAGCCCAAATACCGAATGCCAGTGTTATTTCTGTCTTGGATGCAATAATTTAATTTTGGCAAGTGATGCTTGATTGCAAATCTTCACTACTGACTACATTCAGTACCCCATTTGGAAGATATAGATTCCTCAGGATGCCATTTGGAATAAATTCTGCAAGTGAAGTCTTTCAGCGTGGAATGGAGCAAATTTTTTTCAGGTTCTCCATGTACCATAATAGTAGATGATTTATTGGTCTGAGGCGGTGTTAAAGCAGAGCATGACAGAAACCTTAGGAAAGTTCTAGACAGAGCATGTGAAGTGAACTTGAAGCTCGATCCTCTGAAGTGCAAATTCAGATTACCAGAAGTTACATATGTAGATCATTTATTTACTAACACTGGCTTGTCACCAGACCCATCCAAGCAAGCAGCCATTCTTGAGATCCCAGCACCGGATAATTTTCAAGCTCTACAACATTTTATTGATATGGTCAATTATTTAGGCAAGTTTATACCAGACTTCAGTCAGTTGACAGCACCTTTGAGAGAGCTGACATGCAAAAATGTTGCATGGTCTTGGTTGGAACAGCACCAGACAGCATTTGAAGACCTTAAGCAAAAAACTGCCACCCCACCTACATTACGATACTATGATGTCAATAAACCAGTAACTCTTTTCTGTGATGCTTCAGAATTTGTTCTTGGTGTAGTTATTTTTCAAGAGGGCAGACCAGTAGCCTATACATCTATAAGTATTAACCAAACTGAAATGCAGTATGCTCAAACTGAGAAAGAGGTTTAGGTTTTGGCAATAGTATTTGCATGTTCGCAGTTTCATGATTACATTTATAGTTGAGCTATTCAAATCAAAACTGATCATCAACCTCTAGTCAGTATTTTGAAGAAGCCTATGCATCCAGCGAGCTTACAAAGAATGATGCTCAAATTGTAAAAGTACAACTTCAGAATGGTCTTTACAAAAGGCAAACTTATTTATCTGGCTGATACCTTAACCAGATCTCCAATAAATACAACAGAACAGCTTACTGCAGAGTATTTTGAGTTTGATGTCATGGAAGTGTGTAATTTTTCTACTACGGGACTTGATGGTCATATAAAGACTGATCCAGTTTTGAAAAAGATCAACCACTTCATTAATGCTGGATGGCCGTCGAAGCAATCTAGTGTGCCACCCGAAGTGCAAACTTATTTTCCTTACAGAGATGAGATGTTGATGGAAGATGTCATCATTTTCAAAGGTCCTAAAATTGTTGTTCCTGCTTCCTTACAATGTGAATATATCCAGATCTTGCATCGTGGTCCCCAGGTTCCAAATCTACCAAAAGAATGGCAAGAAGACTAGCGTTTTGGCCTTCTCTAGCAAACGACATTGATAAAGTACTTTCTTCCTGTTCAGCATGCAACTTTGGTCAACAGTAGCCATTGATATATTCAAGTGGAACAATCAGCATTACTTGGTGTTGGTAGACTTTTATTCAAACTGGTTTGAGATCGATTTACAACCTAACCTAACACCCACTACTGCGTCATCAAGTTGAAATGTCATTTCTCAGTCATGGGAGTCCACATAAGCTTATCTCTGATAATGGTACCCAATTTATCAGTCAATTGTTTCAGAAATTTGCAAATGAATGTGACTTTGTACATGTTAATAGTAGTCCAGAATAACCACAGTCAAATGAACTAGCTGAATGTGCAGTACATAGTACTAAGCAATTACTAGAGAAGTCAAAGCATGATAATACTGATGTCTTTTTGAATTCAGTCAAGCTCAGAAACGTACCCTGTGGCAATATACTTGGCTCGCTTGCTCTAAGACTTCTGTCTAGGCAAACCAGAATAACCTTGCCTATCAGTTCCAGTTTGTTGAGGCCTAAAGCTAAAATCAGCAGAACAATCAAAGCCCAACTATTCAGAAAGTATTCTTTCCAGAAGTCCAGCTATGATAAAGCAAGCAGATTTCTTCATCCATTGAAAGAAGGAGAGATAGGATACAAACAGCAAAGGGTTTTGACTAGATTGGCCAAGTAACAGGCATATGTGCCGAGCCGAGATCCTACTTCATGCAGTCCGAGGGTGTGGCATAGAGGAGATATTGCAGACACCTTCCTGTAAAAGAATCGATACTGCAGCATTGTTCATGTGATACAGACTCTAGATCTCAGAGTAATCCAGACAACAGTTTCCATGGGACCCGTCAATATCCCTGAATGTGTTCTACATGAACTACAAAGTGAACTGGCACCACATCTGTGTGCCCTGTTCAATCATAGCCTCACCTCAGGCTTTGTCCCTACCAAATGACACACTGCTACAGTCATCCCTCTCCATAAAGGGAGAGTGACTAAGAGACCCTGGGATTTATTGCCCCATTAGCCTGACGAGTCTGATATATAAGGCTATGGGCGCATCATCATGGGCCTAATTAACAAGGATATAGAGAATCTCCAAACTCTAGATCCCATGCAATTTGGTTTTGTGAAAAGTAGATCATGCCTGCTCAACCTGGTTGACTTCTTTGAGTCAGCCACCAGAGCTGTGGATGATGGCAAGGCAGTTCATAGAGCCTACATCGATCTGGCCAAAGCCTTTGATACCATTCCCCACTCAGAAATTATTAATAAACTCACCAAACTAGGCATCAACCCCTATATCACTAGGTGGGTTGCAAATTGGCTCACAGATAGAACCCACACTGTGAAAGTAGTGGACTCTAAATCAGACTGCCAACCAGTCATGAGTGAAGTCCCACAGGGATCGGTCCTGGGTCCTCTCCTGTTTGGCATCTACTTCTCAGAACTCCAGGTCAACATGGAGGGGCTCTGGCTGACCAAGTTCACAGATGACTGCAAGCTGGTAACCATTATTAACTCCCCAAGTGATGTAGACATCCTACAGAAAAGCCTCACTGAGACCAATGACTGATGTCGAAACCAATTCCTTAAGCTTAATGCCAAAAAATGCGTTATTATCCCCTTTGGGAAAAACTCAATTCCCACTAATTACCACATTGATGGGAGCCCACTGAACACTGAAGGCGTTATAAGAGATCTGGGGACACAGGTTATCAGCAACCTCTCCTTCGACAGGCACATTGCCACTGTGGTCAGAAAATCCTTTTATGTGGCACATCTCATTATCAAGGGTTTTACATCTAGAAAGAAAGAGGTCATCATCTCTTTCTACTCTTCCCTCAATAGGGCAATCATTGAGTATAATGCCACATTTGGCATGTACCTCACTAGACACATGCAACAGGCCACAAAAGTACCTCACAAAGAGGATCCTAGGCCTTAAATACATGTCGTACATGGACATACTCAAAAAACTCCAGCTATTCTCTGTTTCATATCGTCTACTAAGAGGCGATCTCTGCTTGACTTGCATAGCCATATCTGACCCAGCTCTGTTAGAAATGCTGCATCTAAAGAAATCCCAATCCTTCTGCAGCATATGTTCCAGGGACCTCATCCTCGTTACCACAATCAACAGAACATGCTGGAGGGACAGGTTCATAACCCAGAGACTGCCCATGCTATGGAATAGACTTCCCATATATGTCAAGCAGAGCACCTCGCTGACCTTTTTCAAGAGAAATCTTGATGAGTGGATGGGAAATAGAAAGTTCACCTTGGGGATCACTCCAGTGGCTCTTCTTGATAGAGGCACTGGGAACTGACTTCAGGTGGCACAATGCCAGGGCACTTCTATGGGCTAGGCTTGTAAAGGCACCAGGGCCATTAGCCTAGTACATACCTATTAAGCTATGAACCTATGTTCCTGTTGCAGAACATGTCAACTTCTACTTCCATTTCTGATGATGATCCTGATGTCCTCAAAGTTGAACATTCAGAAGAGACAGTGCCAATTACTAGATCTAGTTCTAATTTCTATGTCACACAATTTGGTCATATTTCCAGACCTAGTGTGAAATACACGGCAACCTGGACATAATTGTCTATAAGTACTTAGTTCTGTATAACTTGCATGTCAAAGAATTATTTTGTATCAATTGCATATCAATGAATGTCATCAATAATGCACGACTCATTTCTCAAAGAGTGAGGATGTAGAATAGTGTGTGTTGTATCTTTAAATAGCAATCAAGTGCTAGCTTCAGTGCCATTTTGAGACTGCAGCCAGAGTGTGGACATGAATGAATGTGACAGTCAGTTTGTTTATAAGTTTACCTAAGTTAAAGTTAATAAGCCTTAATCCTGATGTATTTGTACATAATAAAGCTGCTTGAAATGAACCCACAAATGTACGTCTGTTTCATCATGACCAAACAAGAGATATTACTATTTATTTGATATTTGGTAACCCGGGAAAGTCCGACTGGGTCAGAAACCCATTTTCAGTGGATACCTGGGGAGAAAATCTCCACAAAAGAAAAACATTGTAAATATAACATTGCATAGGATTTGAATTTAGTAAATAGTTTACAAACGTGAGCAAGACAGACAGTTGATAAACATTTACATTTAGCATAAAATTAACAAAACACGAAGCAAGACTATCAACTTATTTACAGGGAAGGTAAGAAATAAGGAATATAAAAGCATATATAGCACACCAAGCACACCATCTAACAACCCAATGTGTACTACCCAGTTTGATAGACTTCCAAACTCATTTCTGGTCTGTCATCTCAACATCAGAAGCCTAAACAACAAGATCCATAGCCTACATGGACTCTTAGCTGTTCACTCCCCTGATATCCTCTGCCTCACAGAAACCTGGCTAAAACCAATAACCAAAGATAACGAAATAACCCCCCACAACCACAGTACAACATCCTTAGACTGGACCAGATCTCCAGGAAAGGTGGCAGGATAGCTATTCTATACAAGTCTACCCTAATAACAATTGACACCCAACAGCCACCCCAGTTTGGGAATGCAGAAATTCTCATCACCAAACTAATAATAAAAAGAAAAAAATGCAGATACATTGTCTGCATTTATATTCCACCTGGCAAGAATGATAATACTCTAAAAAAATATCTTACTTTGGCTAGCTTCTAACTATCCCCAGGAAACCATTGTCTTGGGGGACTTTAACATTGATTGGAACACCTGTTCCTCTGAAACTCCCTCCATGGGTTTACTCAGATCATAGCCACCCCCACCAGATTTAGCAAAAATAGAGTCAAAGATAGTATCCTTGATTGGATACTTAACAGCCACCCCCAAAAGTACAAGTCAGGTACATTATCCGATGAACTAAGTGATCACTGCCTTACCTATATTATCAGGCTGAAAGCTGACATTCCCAACCAGCCCACCTACAAAACTATAAGAAACGTCAGGAACTTTAACCTTGACAACTTCCAAAATGAACTCAAAACATGTAATTGGAATGTCTTGAAATGACTCCCATTACAAGAAGCAGTTGAGTACTTCAATACCAGATTTCTGGCTAGCCTTAACCACCATGCTCCTACCTATACCATCCATGTAAAAGCCACAGTTGCACCGTGGCTATCTAAAGAAACAAAAAAACAAAATTAAACTAAGAAACAATGCCTGGGCCAGGTGGCATGTTACCAAAGCCCCTATGGACCAAGTCAGATACGGTAGCTAATTAACCAGACCAAAGAAATCTGTCATTCTAGACAAAAAAATTATTACACCCTCCTACAACAAAAATAACTAAAACCTCAAAAGTTCTGGGCTGGTATTAACAATCTTCTCCACCCAGGCCATTCTGCCACTCCTACCCCATCAGCTGCCCTTGATAAATCCCCTGTTGAAACTGCAAACAGCTTCAACTCCTTCTTTACTGAAACTATCCAGTCTCTAGCTACCCATCTCACTTCATCGGACGCAAACACCAGCTCTGGCACATCTAGCCATGATCCACCCAGCACCCAACCCACCTTTACCTTTCAAACCGTACCTACCAACCTGATCTGGACCTTACTCAAAAAGCTAAAACCTACTACACTAGCTGCCAACCACCTCCCAGCTGAATATCTTAAAAAGCAGCTGATGCCATAGCACTTCCCATTTCTATTCTGATCAACAGATCCATCTCAGAAGGATCCATCCCAGCAATATGGAAAATATCACATCTTTTACCTCTCCATAAAGGAGGAAGTTCCACTGAATTATCTAACTTTAGACCTATAGCCATTCTTTCACCACTAGGTAAAATCATGGAAAGATGCATACACAGACAAGTCATGCACTTTCTTATACAAAACGGAAAGCTCACCGACTCTCAGCATGGCATTAGGCCATACCATAGTACCGCCATGGCTCTTCTATCTTTCCCTAATGTCATCAGTCTTCATCGTAACAACAACAAACTATCTTCAGCACTCTTCCTAGATCTCTCAAAAGCTTTCGATATGGTCAACCATCAGCTACTGCTCAATACCCTACAAACCATTGGTTTAGACCAACATGCAATACAATGGTTTTACTCCTACTTAAACGGTAGACAGCAGACTGTCTTATGGCAGAGCAAGCTGTCATCCCAACTTCCTCTAATCCTAGATGTCCCACAAGGGTCCATACTAGGTCCCCTTCTTTTCTCTATCTTTATCAATGATCTGCACACCACCATCCCAGGAGCCACCTGCATCCAATATGCAAATGACTCAACGCTAATATGCTCCATCTCCTCTCCTAAACAACTTCTAACCCTCACCCAGATCACTTTCAGCAAGGTAGAAACATGGCTAGCTAATTGCCGCCTACTTCTAAATCCTAACAAAACCAAGCTAGTACTTTTCTCCCCTAACCATACAATTTCTCCTTCCTTCAACATCATATCTAGCAATGACACCGTTATCTCCCCTGATGACCGCACAAAGCTTCTAGGAGTAATAATAGACAACCTTAAATTTGATAAACATGTCAATCACACTATTAAGTCCGTCAACAAAAAAACTTGGCTCTCTGTACAGAGCTAAACCTCCCACCCAGCTAATGTAGCTATTCTAAGATCACACCTCCTCTCTACCCTTATGTATGCCTCCCCTGTAGTCACCAACTTATCCAAAACCAATCTCAACAAATTATCAGGATTTTACAATCATATAGCCAGATTTGCTACTGGCATGGCTTTTAGGGCCCTCCATTGCCAGAACCACAAAGCACTGGGATGGCTAGAGTATCCTATCCTTCTACAGTTCAACCAGCTTATAGTAGCGCATAAAATACTCCATCAACCTGATAACTCCCCTGCCCTCAAAAATATTCTCACCCCTCATAGTGCCCCCAAGCTATTACGCTCAGTTGGTAAACTAATGATACAGAGCCAGAAATCCAACAACTCTGCAGGCGATGCTATATTTGCCAACTCAACCTGTAAAATCTGGAATCTACTCCCTAATACCGTTACCAAGGAAGCTTCACTACCCCTATTTAAAAGAGAACTCAAAAAATCCCTCACATCTCATTGGCTGTGCTCTTGTTCTAAACCTGACTAACAGCTTCACTAATATATGTCTTGCTACCCAATCTGCTGTTTAGCCAAGTTTCTATGTCTGATAACATTTGAATGTCTAAGCATTGTGAATTATGAGATCTGATTGTATTCTGTGTTTACATTTTCTGATATGTCTCTGCCAGTCAGATGTAATGTCTGCACATTGTGTATATTGATATCTGCCTGTATTCTTTGTCTATATTTTTCTAAACATGTCTGCCTGAGTTTATCACAGTGATGTATGTACTGTCTTGTTTTTGGTATGTGGAGCTTTTCTCCCCGGGCCTCCGCTGAAAATGGACATTTATCCATTCTGACTATCCTGGTCAACAAATGTAAAATAAATAAAATAAAATAAATATATGTGTATAAATATATGATGAGCTTCACACGCTTAGTCTTGTTACAAAAATATATATCAGTCTCTTACTGAGTTAACAAAACAAGGGAAAGGGAGCTATAAAGACATTTACAGGTTAATGTAACAAAGGAAGCATATACAAAAATATCAGTGGGGGCATAAACAAAACATAGGCATTCATGATTAGAAAGGAGAATCTTACAAAGTTCAGTAAGGCATAACAAAAAGTATAATTGTTTTTTCTAGAGGGGATAGAGACACTGAGATGGAGGTATAGAGAAGAGGAGGAGATGGAAAGGGTAGGGGTGGGGGAAATGGTAGTGGAGATAGGAAGGTTTAATGAAGTCTATTTCATTTCTATTTATATCCCTTTTGTAAGTCCATGAATTTTAGCCCCAGAGTTTTACCGTACTAGATCTTATAACTTCTGACATTTTTCTTATATCATTTCTTTCCTTTCTATGCTTGCCTCTTAAATCGCAATTAAAGTCTCCTGTTATAATATTAATTACAAAGAAATGGACAGTTACGAAGTGTGGTATAATTTAATAGTCCCACTGGGTGCAAAAGCATTTATTCTTATTAACAGA
The DNA here is from genome assembly GCF_019279795.1 of Protopterus annectens. Taxonomy (NCBI): domain Eukaryota; kingdom Metazoa; phylum Chordata; order Ceratodontiformes; family Protopteridae; genus Protopterus; species Protopterus annectens. The sequence goes on from NC_056750.1 coordinate 798,523,699, forward strand.
GAGACATATTGGGACATTATATCTGAGACTGTTTTTCAATGGAATATATAGCCATTCAAAATTTTTTTCATTATATTTTTACAATTTTGTTTTTCTAATATGATCAGTTTTTACATGTATTTTACATGTATAAATGTTTCCTTCTTCCTACTGTTGTCTAAGTTTCTCATACGTAACATATATGTACTTACTTTTTCAAGTCACTCTGTTTCCTGTTGGTTATTTACTTAAAGTGGTATCTATGATGTACTAGTTTTTAAATATCATTCTTTTATGTCACTTACTTTCAGATCTGTATATGTGTATAATTGCTGTAGTGGAGCTTGTTTCCCTGGGCCTCTACTGAAAATGGACATATATCCAGTTTAGACTAGCCCGGTCAACAAATGTAAAATAAAATAAAATAAATTCATATTTATCACTACATAGTCTAAAATCTGATGAAGTAAGCTTTCCCTTTCTCTACAATTGGTATAAGCATATACTGTAATTCTATGTACGTGTTCTTTCCATTTTAAATCTACAATGGTAATCTTCCCATTTTTACTAAAGTTACATCTTATATCTTTATTTTATTTCTGCAGAATACAGCTATTCCACAACATTTCTCATTTCCTAAATTCTAGGTTATTCTCCTCCTCATAGTTTCTTTGTAATCTTTCTTTATTCATTAAATATCTTACGTCTTCTAATATAATTGCATCTACATCACATGTATTAAACCACTCCAACATGCCTGTTGTTCTTACTATATTCTTAATGCTCATTTACAGAAAGTACTCTAAAATGTTCATTTTTCCTTTTCCGAATAGTCATGATTTCATAAGTTCATAGCTAATTACTATGCAGGGTTTTTCAACAGGACATTCTTAACCTAACCAGTTTCCCTCCCAAAGGTGAGAATCGAAAACTGTACCTTGTGTATGCGAGTCATACACCTTAACCATTATATCAATCCCCAAATCAATAGCAGTATATATATATATATATATATCCATTTCCTTTATTTTTTCTTTTGTGCTTATCCCTTTAAATTTTTTTTTTTTTTGTTTTACCCTCTTACCAATAGAATTATATTTATTTCCTTTTCCTACCTCCTAATTTATGTCTTCATCATCACTGATTTCAGAACCTTCTTCTATGTCCTCTTTATTATATTTTCCTCAATGTTTTTTTCTATTTGTATAAATACTGAAATTTCTTCTCTTGATTAGTTTTCTTTTTCCTTTTCCTTACTCTTATATTCATTTTTGCAAGCCATCCATAAATGTCCAATTTTGTTACATTTATACCACATTTTTTGCATCATGTGCCATTTCCCCACAAATATAACATTTTCTTTTTTCACAGTTACTTATCAAATGTCCTTTTCCATAAAAAAAAATATTTTGGATTGTCCCCAGTATTTTGTCACCCTAGCCCCTCCACATTTATCATGCTCCATAAACCCCATTTGTGATCACCTTTTGCAATGTCCACTACTTCACATAAAGCTCTCAAATGTCCTTTCAAAGTCTCTCTTTCTACCTCTGTTTGAAATTGTACATTCATTTTATATTTCATTTCCCTGTTAAATCTTTTATCACATAAAGATTCAATGGGCTACAGTATTTCTTTTTTCCATATTTTCCAAGAAATTTTTCCATTGAAAAACAGTTTCAGATATAATGTCTCAATATGTCTCTCTGTTAATAAGAATAAATGCTTTTGTACCCAGTGGGGCTATTAAATTATACCACACTTCGTAACTGTCCATTTCTGTTTTTCATTTTTTTCTGCTACTCCCTTTTGCCTTCTTTTACTTTCTCTGCACGTTTTCTTTTTCATCTCACCACTATTCTTCTGGATTGTCTTTGCATCCTCCTTTTGTATTTACTCCATAATGTCCCCCCAGGAAATATCTCCTTCATTTTCTGGCTCAGTCTGCACCACAATTTCTTTAAGTAAATCACCCTGTAGTCTCCCAACTGGAAGGTTGTAATTACACAGCCATCATTTGCTGACTCATCTCCATCAAACAGGTTTATCTGAAACATTTCTTCAGACTCCCATACACATTCTGTGGTCTCAATATTTGCTTTATCCTCCATTTATTTCAGCACTCCATCATCTCTTCGTCCCCCCACATGCCTTCCTGTTTCTCTGGGTTGCGCCTCTGCCTGGAACTGAAACTGGAAGTGCTCTACCAAAATGGGTCCCACTCACAACAATGACAAATATGGGAAGCTGTCCAATGCCCTGGCCAAAATTCCCCTAGTAGTATAGATTCCACCTTGGGTCTCCCATTAAAAGAGGTCACTAACCTAGTGGGACAAATCCGGTCAACACAGGATGAATAAAAAAAATTATATAGTTATCACTGATGAACTTTCATCTGTATGAAATATGTTGTGAAACTTCATAAGCACTATCTTTCATCATCACACAAAAATGAGGAAATAAGTTGATTACATATGAAAGAAGTATATTTAATTCCCAATCATCTATAATATAATTCAACCACTCCAACCACCAATGTAATTTACTTGAAAAAGCCAACAAGCCAACTGCACTCTCTCTATACTTGTGTGTGTGTGTGTGTATATATATATATATATATATATATATATATATATATATATATATATATATATATATATACATGTACTATACATATATTGACACACAGATCCCCTTCTTTTACTTGAATGGGCATATTATCGAATTTCATTTTCATGAAATGAAAATTGGGAAAACGAAATTCCCGAATAGTGAATTTTTCCCAGGGCAAGTAAACACTTGCCCAACATGCCCTTTTCTATACTGTAGTGTGATCCCGGGATTGGTATATATAGTTGGGGGATGGGAGGCATAGCCCCCCACCTAGTGGGGCTTTAATTACTCTGGTGTGTGTTTCTTTGAAGTTTGGCAAGTGTGTACTTGCCCTGGGAAAAATTCATTGTTTGGGTATTTTGTTTTCTTTGTTTCCATCTCGTGAAAATGAAATTCGATGATATGGCTGTTCGAGTATTAGATGTAGATACACACACACACACACACACACACACACGTGTTTATAGATATATAAAATATACTATTGATTCAGTCATTCATTGTGGTAACTGTGGCAGAGCACTGATCTCAGTGGACCAGTTTCAGTCTCTGTGTGGAGATAGAAAATATAACATAAAACAAGTAGTAAAAGTAAAACTGTAGAGCCAAGAAAGCAGAATTACATCAAAAACAGAAGTATTAGTTACAACTGAAAAGGAAGGAAGCAAACAAAGATCAATTATATATATAAATGTTTCAAATGAATATTTACCGATTTTCAGTGTGGAACACTAAGCTGTAAAATGTAATAAGGGTGCTTACTTTCTGAACTAAAAGGAATGGGTACACATGCATTGATGTTCTGTAACTCAGAGTAAGTAATTGTAGTGATAAAAATTCACTGTTCAAATAAGGTTCCACCATTTCTTCCCAAGTCACCAGGGCAGGGATAATACAACAGAAAAGAAGATAAAAGCAGTAACCTGGCTAAGCATTAACTAACCAGACATTTTTCACATTATGGTTTTAAATCAAAAAGACTGGACTGTGAAGAGGTTACTTTAAAAGTAAACTGTCACTAAACAATTCCTAAATGGAGACTGCAGACAGGAAGGAAGTATAGGGTTATCACCTGTCGCACTTTGCGAGGGACAAGTCCCTCTTTGGGCAGTTATGTCCTGTATAAAAATTTAAAAAATGGCAAATGTGAGATTTTAGGACAAAAATATTTCCTATATTTTACGTAATACTTGTATAACACAGTTATTCTGTATCTGAAACACCTAAATGTTATAAGAAACAGAATAAGCAACTAGAATGCTACAAGAATAAACTTTTATTTAGGCAAAAAACTGAATTTTTTGTCCTTTGTACTGGCCATGGGTATGTTTTGCCCTGCAAAATCTGACATTTGTACCAAAAATGTCCCATTTTGGGCATTTGAAAAGGTGGCAACCCTAAGGAAGTAGTTTTGACAAATGATGATGTCACTAAATGTCACTCATCTATCTTTGCAGGTTGAAGAAAAGCAAAAATAAATATTGAAGAAATTTGAAATACAATGAAGTGTACAATGCACTATTTACATTACAAATGGAAAATTGCAACATAGTGCCATATAGAAAGGGGTTTCCTATTGCAGTTATAAGCCAGAGAAGCAGTGAAGAGGCCCAAAGACTGTCATATTGGAGGTGTTTGCCACTTATGGTGTGCTTTGCTGTCATTAAATTTCCAGGCACCACTTCACACACTGTATTTACGTTGCATCATATACTGAGAGATAGTACAGTAACCTTATCAGGTTGACCTTACCTGAAAGACGCAAAGTAGTGCTGCAGATTTCAGAGTGGTTTCCCACCAGTCACTTGTATGTGTAAAGTTTTGAGCTAAGCCTCGAGAGAGATATCAGCTCTGTGACATTGTGAGAAGACACACAACTGTATTCTCTCATGTAATTATGTGTAGAGATGACAGCAATTTAATTTTCTTTTTCAAAGATTAGCATGATGAATAAGAGAGGGAAATTATCAGCATACAAGAAAAAGCACACTGCAGCTGTAGGGGTTGTGTTTAATCCAAATGCATGCACACACACACACGCAGATGGTGTGTGTGCGTGCAAAGACAGCAATATAAAGATGCTGTGTGGGGGTGGTTCTGCCTTTTCAGTACTATTGTAAGGAGTTACTGGAGAATGAATAAATGAACAAATTAATGTTAGAGCTAATAGAGATTCACCACTTCATGGATTGAGAAGAGCTGAGATAATTCAATACAAATTTTACTACAAAAATCACAAAAGAAAACTCTTATGACAGATACAAAAAAATGCAAAATGTCAGGTACACTATGATCCCTACCCTTCCCTGGCTCCTGGTGTGGGCCTGCTACGTTTGTAGGGCGTTTATTTAGTTTAGTTGTAAGAGCACTATTCAGACATAACAATTTCCAGGCTCAGTTTGAGTTGCAAAGTACAAGAACAAATGCAGTAGCATATGCAGAAAATATAGACAGAAAGTATTTAAGCTGACATCAAGTGATCAAAAAAATAGAAAGGAGAAAAGGAAATGTTGTGAGGTGTCTAAACACAATGGAATCTGGTTCAACAAACAAGTGTAAAGCAAAAGAAAAACTGGAGAGATGTGTGCACTAACATTTTCTCTCTGTAATTAGAGTACAATTTGTCTATCTTCTTCTACTTAACTAGGATTTGGAAAATACTCCAGTTTAGGCTTTACTGACGAGGCCAAAAATGATCAACCGTGCATGTTTACAGATACTGGAGTTTGGCATTATTGGCCTAAATGTACCCATAAAGGGTAAAATGTCACGGGCATTCAGAAGCCATGTAACTGAAACACTGGTGATGTCCTTAAAGGGTCATTTGCATTTATCCCATGAGGCTCCACTTTGGGAGCTTTAAGTAATAACACAGCAATGACTTCAGTTTGCTAGAGTCTTTCTTCCAGATTTTACTGAATGGTTTGATTTTGGGTCATTTCTACCCTTTGGTTTGGATATTATACAAAATCTCTGCCCTCCAGATCATCAGTGACAGAGAAAGGGTTCTGTTACTTATTTTTGAGAACAGACAAAAATGGTTAGTCTGTAATTAAATTCATTTTTCTAGTGTTTCAGGGTATTCCTTTACATAGTAGTGTATGGATATGCATTTCAAGGTTCTGTGGAGTCACAGTACTGAACCAGCATTCTATGTCCGACTTATTGATATACAAGAAGGCTTGTGCATCACTTAGTCCCATATCATCTGACTTGGCATCTTTGTTATTCCCTGTGGAGGATGTGGTAATGGAGAGCGACACAAAGGAATGTAACCGATGTAGCGCCACTCGCTCAAATAGATACATTGAAGGTGAGGGTAGGAGTGCCATGGATAACATATTCTTTAGAGTTCAAAATGTGCTCATTGGGCATCTCATGTTCCTGATCCCAGAATATACAGTTAGGTTTAATTGTGTAATTGTATAAATATAAAATAAAATAGTACAGAATGTTAGGTTTCTGACACTCAACAGCAGTGAAGTGCCCAACCCTTATGCATAGTTTAGGAAGAGCGTAACGCTTCTGAAACACAAGAGCAATATCACCAGATAGGAGTTTTTTGACAAAATCTTCCCCGAAATTCAGTTAGATAAAAAACTCAGCTTTCCTTCAATGAACAGTTTACTAAACTAGGTCACTAAGACTTTGTAAATTTAGAGTCATTAATGCTAAGCAGGGGCAGGTTATGTAAAACAAGATGGCTGACAAACATGTTGGGTTTAAAGTCTATTCAATTGTTAGTCGCTGCATGGTGCTGGAATTTACATCTAAATGAATTTGCTTTATATTCCTAAGCATTTGACTTGGAGATGGAAAAGGAAGATCCTTGCCAGAGAGATCAAATTCCCTGAATTTGCCAAACTCGACCTTCATGTATAATACATACCGTTGCTGCCCCGCTGTTATAATCCCAAAGAGAATCAAGCAGCTAGCCTAGCTTTCATGTATTTAATTAATAAAGTTGGTATATTATTCCCATTCTCTTTTATGGATTGTGTCGCTACATTAGAATCTGCCCTAGACAGCTTACTTTTCCATAGCAAGTCAGCAAAAGTGAGCTTCAAAGGCTTGGCTCAATTAGGGTCAAGAAATGCAAGAAGAAAAGTCAGAGGATGCAGAAAACAAGACAAAATTTTAATTTTGATAGTGTAATGCAACTGCAGAAAGATAAATCCACATACTTCCATTGACAATATCCAAGAAAAAAAAGTTACCTCACAGCTTACTGAAATTTTCATCTGATAAGATGTCCAGCAAGGTCAGTATGTGGAGTCCCATATATTTAAATCCCCAATCAGTCCAGTCCAGCACCATTTCTGTAACTTGTTTTAACAGTTCCTTAATACTGACTTAGTAATATTAAGTTTGCAATGTTTCTTGCACTGTTCTGGGAGACTATTTGGTGATACATCATCTCTGTAAGTGTAACTTTAACTATGATCACTATATATTGTAGTAATAGTACCAACACTAAATTAAACAGGTAAAGAGATTGATTCAGTGGTGCTTTTCTCCTGGGGCCACAACTGACAAAAGTCTTTCATGGTCAACAAAAAAATAAGTAAAGAAATAAATGCATATTGGAATAAAAAGGCTTTGTTGAACCTAATGCTTGCATATAGCTTGTGACATAAAAATCTACTGTATTTAATAAAGTACAGAGGGAATCCCATTGCCTACAGCATTAAAAAAAGAAGGGCCAGCCAGACCAATAGATGACTTTCTCCTAGTATGGTGAAAGAAATGATGTTCATCTGTAGGTCCAGACATTGCTAAATTATGTGGTATAAAATATAGACCAGAAGACAAATACTTGTCTCTAGCAAAACCATCCCGGCCTTTACAGCAAGAAACAGCCAAATGTGATTGGCTCTTGCTGATAAAAGTCCTGTGAGAGTTTTTGGTTCAAAGTTGATCATAGAAATTAGATGCATATGAGGTAACATCCTCTTGGTATTTTAGTAGGTTAAGGAGAAACATTATCTATACATCCATCCATCCTCAACCCCCTTTTCCCATTTTTGCACATGGGGGTGAGGGTGTCAACTAAAACAGTAACCATCATCTAGAGCCATTGTTCAGACTGCCAGGTGAGTAGCTCTGCCTCAGTTGTTCTACCATACTACAAACACACACAGTCACACCTAAGGCCAGCATACAGTGTCCAGTTAACCTACTGCATGTCTTTGGAATGTGGGAGGAAACTAGAGAACATGGACAAACCCATGGCAACACAGGGGGGACATGCAAAGAAGGTAACCCAGTCAAGAACTGAACCAGAGTACCTCTTTGTTGTAAGGTGACAATGTTACTTATTGTACCACTATGCCACCTGAAAGAAACATGGAAGGAAAAACATTTTGGTTACCTGAAACAATTCAGCTGGGGAGGCACATGTCAGTCTTAGAAATGCAGTGTCATAGCAGGATAAAAAGTAACTGTGAATTACACCTTTATGATAAAACAGACAAAGCCACAAGAGCATGCTGCTTTTTAATGGGTGAGTGAATTATGTAGTAATAGGCTTTATCTACAGATAGGAGCATATAAAAAGACTATGGCTGTTTGCACTAATTATAACACGTGCACCACAAGTCAAAACTGCTTCTTAAGAGCTGAATTCACTGAGACAATGGCTGGAGAGTAGAGTTTTTGAACGTAGTTAGGAAAATAGCCTACATTTTTCCACGGATATCACAATATCAGTCTAGGGTTTAGGTCTTTGATAGCTGGAATGCATCTTGGGTCAGAGATTGAGAATGGCCTACACTCATTTTGTGCAAGGTGTTTACAAATCCTACCCATTTAGTACTGGTCAGCTAAAAGTTGTGCACAGTTGATTTATCCAACAATGTAAATTTTGTAATACAAGTGTAACCGTCTCAGGGTGACCCTTCAGAAGGTGAATCTGAACCTGAAGTTTGGGGGGGGGTGTGTGTGTGTGCAAATTGCACATGTTGTTTCTCCTCCATTAATCACTCCTTAATGAAGAGCCAGTGAATACTAATAAGTATGAAACATCTTCTGCTGTACACGCACACCTAGTTATGGCATCCATTAAAAAAATACTTTTCTTCATGACACTGTATGGAGCTATCTGTGAACCAGGAAAGATCTTCATTTATATTAAATGCTGCATATTGAAACAAATTAAGCAATACAACAGAGTGGAAAGAGGTGAATTTGTGGGGAGGGGGCCTCATTAATTTTTATACAGGAGAGCTCAAATAAATAGAAAAAGGGAAAAACATCAAGCAATGGTAATGGTGTACAAAATGCTGATTTGATCATATAATGCCTTTGGATGGGTAAAGCACTTTGTCAGGCATCAGTTTATTTTAATTATTTGCTGTTTGTTAACTGGGTAAGTGAGCTGGTCCAAAGACCTTTTCCCAGTTACAACCTGGGCCAGAGACAATAGCATAGAATACTACAAAACAGTACAGAAAATGTGTACGTGGCAGTTATAGGTTCATAGGTAGGTACTAGGCTATCTGCCCTGGGGCCTATACAAGCCCAGCCAAAAGGGTACCCTGGCTTTTGCCACCCAAGAAAATTATTTTCCTGTGCCACTGTCGAGCAGAGCCACAGAGGTGATTCCCAGGGTGAATTTCCTATTTCCCATCCGATCATCAAGATTTTTCTTGAAGAGTGCTAATGAGGAGCTTTGTTTGATATAGATAGGTAGTTTATTCCAGAGTATGGGAAGTCTCTGGGACAGGAATCTATCCCTCCGGCATTTTCTGTTTATTGTGGTGACAAGGTTTAGGTCCCTAGAGTGTGTATCTCAGAGGGATTGGGATTTCTTTAAGTGGAGCATGTCCAACCGCTCTGGGTTTGACATAGCTTTGTATGTTAGGCAGAGATCACCTCTGAGTAGGCGATATGTGATGGAGTAAAGCTGAAGTTTTTTGAGACGGTCTGCGTAGGGCATCTGTTTGAGGCTGGTAATCCTCTTTGTGAGGTATTTCTGTAGCCTTTCCAGTTGTTGTAGATGTCTTGTGAGGTACATACCAAAAGGGCGTTGTACTCTATAATGGGTCTAATGAGTGATGAGTAGAGGGGAACAATGACCTCTTTTTTTCTGGATGAGAAACCTTTAGTGATGAGGTGTGCCACATAGAAGGATTTCTTGACTACTGTGGTGATGTGATTATCAAAGGAGAGACAACTGTTTACCTGTGTCCCAAGGTCTCTTATCACACTTTTGGTGTTAAGTATACTATCGCCTATGTTGTAGTTCATGGGTACAGAGTTTTTACCAAAGGGGATGACAATGCAATTTTTGACATTGAGCTTGAGGCCATGGCTTTGACACCAGGCATCTGTCTCAGTGAGGCCCTTTTGTAGGATGCCCACATCGTTAGGAGTTTCGATTACAGCTCCTAGTTTGCAGTCATCTGTGAACTTCATTAGCCAAAGACCTTCTCTGTTAGCTTGTACTTCAGAGAAGTAGATACCAAACAGGAGAGGACCCAGGACTGAACCCTGTGGTACTCCACTTGTCACTGGTCTGAAGTCGGATTTGGAGTCTGCTACTTTCACAATGTGGGTTCTGTCAGTGAGCCAGTTGAAAACCCATCTTGTGACATAGGGATTTATACCTAGTTTAGTGAGTTTATCTATAATTCGAGTGGGGGATGGTGTCGAAAGCCTTGGCAAGATCTAGATAGGCTGTGTGAACCACCTTACCCTTGTCTACGGCTTTGGTGACTGCTTCAAAGAAGTCAGGTTTAGGAGACATGATCTGCCTTTTACAAACCCGAACTGAGTGGGTTCCAGAGTTTGGAGATTACCAATGTCTTTCTTTATAAGTTCCATGATAATGCATTCCATGGCCTTGCAGACCAGGCTTGTCAGGCTAATGGGGCGGTAGTTCCCGGGGTCCATGGTGGCTCCCCCCTTGTGGAGTGGGATAACCATTGATATGCGCCATTCAGCAGGCACAAAGCCTGAGATGAGGCTATGATTGAACATGGTACTTAGGTGGGGTGCCAGTTCGTTCTGTAGTTCATGTAGAATGCAGCCTGGGATGTTGTCTGGTCCCATGGATGCTGTGTTCTTGGCTTTGGATAGTGTAGTTTTTTACCTGTGCAGCCGTGAATACAGGAACTTTGCATTCTTCTGGTATAGAGATGGGCTCTTTAGGGGGTGAGAGGGGGGTAAAGTTAGCACTGAACCTATCTGCTAGGATGTTGGCAATATCAGTTGGGTCTGTATATTTAGTGCCGTTGTGCTGTAACTCAGAGCAGATCTGAGTGTTGCCATTGAGATTCTTGACATAGCTATAGAATGCTTTGTGGTTGTCTTTAGAATCAGTGGTGATTTTGTTTTTGTAACTAGCTTTGGAGGATTTTATCAGGGATCACAGCTTCTTACTGAGGCTGACCAGGGAGCTCCTCCACTCATGGCATTTTACTCTCTTTTGCAACAGTTTCTTCCTTCTGTTGTACAGTTTATTTATGGCAGGGGACCACCAGATTGGCTTCCTTTGTTTTGAGGATAGCCTCTTGGTTCTGTTTGGGATAGCACAATCCATGCACTCATGTAAGTGCTTATAAAGTGTAATTGTGTAGGATTCAGTAGTCGTGACTGTATTGTTCATCTGCATGGGTGTTATGAAGTTCAACACTTCTGTCTTAAGAAGCATGAAGTTGGCTTTGCAGAAATTATTTACCATGGTTTCCTTAATGGGGGGTGGGGGCAGGATGTGGATATCTAGGGTAATTTGCTTATGGTCGAATCGGACCAATGAGGCATTGACTTCAGATGTGGAACACCGGTCACTCATGTTGGTAATGACTAGATCTAGGATATTGTTGTCCCTGGTGGGGGTGTGGATAAGATGATCCAGAGCATTGGAGTTTATGAATTCCAGAAAGCGTTGAGTGAAGGAGTTGGTACATGAGTAGTTTTCCCAGTTAATGGTGGGGTAGTTGAAATCACCCATTATTAGGGTGTTTGTTTGAACCCTAATATTTTCCAGTACATCAAAAAAAGAGGAGTGGGAATCCTGGGGCATGGTAGGTGATCTATAGCAAGCAACAATTTGGATTGCAGTTTTGCCCAGAGTAAGTTGCACTTGGATAACCTTGGCTGCATTATGCTGAGCAACTAGCCTGGAGGTGTGGATATCCTTAATGAATATGGACTTACCTCCGCCTTTGGTGTTACGGTCCAGGTTACATGGCCGAAAAGTGTGGTATGAGTTATAGCCTGGTAGTGCAGGGGTGCTCTCTGGAGCCTTGAACCAGGTCTCAGTCACTGCACAGATATCGATGTTCTCCATTTTAAGGAGTGCCTTGAGTGAGTGAATTTTGAGATTTAGACTTCTAGCATTGAGTAGCATCACCCTCAGTTTTTGCTTGCCTGTTCCGGTTACGGTGGTGAATTTGTCATTTGAACCTTGCCTAAAAAAGCACTATAGGGGCGGCAAGAACCTTAGCCAGTATCCAGAATCCTAGGGGTGACAGGTGCAGGCCGTCTCTGGCAAAGCTTTGTGGCCTGTTGACCATGTCATCCCAGGCAGGCAGATACTGGATCCCTTTAGAATGGCACCAGAAGCTTAGCCAATTGTTGAAGTCAATTATTTTGTCCTTGTACTGCGGCATCATTCTGGGTGATGGCAGAATGCTACTCAGGGCTAGGGTCATACCTGCCTGGGCTACAAGATCGGAGAGCTCTTCCATGTCTCTTTTCATGTAGTCCAGGGAGGTACATCTCAGGTCGTTCACACCAACATGGACAATGACAGAGTCATATTTGCACTTGTTGTGGAGTGACCTGAGTGTGTGGGTTATGTGGCGGATCCTGGCACCTGATAGGCAGCTGACAGTAATGTTCTCCTTGTTTAGCCTGGTGAGTGGGACATCAGTGTGCCTGACTATAGAGTCACATATGACTAGTGTGCTGGGTACGTTGTTTTGCCTTATTGGCTGTGGTTGAGTGGCACACTGAGTCTGTGGGCTATGTGTCATTTGGGTTGTGTTGGGGGGTGAAGGTTGCTTGCATTTCTGCTTCGGAGGTCTCTGTTGCTTGAACAGATTATTATTGAGAGTCTCCGTGAATGTTTCTGTGTTTCTATGTGTGGATTTTGGTGGTGTAGACTTAGTGAGACTATGTGATGAGTATTGTGTGGTGCAAGTGTTTACCTTCTCCTCTTGATTGTCAAGTTCAGTCTTGATTGGAGAGAGCATTACCTCCAGTTTGGCTAGATAAGTGCATCTCTCACAGGTTGTAGTGTTGGGTGGTAGGAGGAGAGGGTTGTCTGTGTACATGAGGCAATTTCTACATTGCCCCAAGATGCCCAGATTCATCAGATAGACAGGAGAGAACACTGGGAGCTGACCCTTGGACATGCCTGAATAAAAAACTATTTTCCTCTAGATAAGTGAGGAAAGTGGGTACAAGAGCTGTTTATCTCTAAGCAAGTGAGGAAAGTAAGTACCAAAACTGTTTTCCTCTAGGTAATGAGGAAGGTTGAGTGCTGTAGTAATTATTAGATTATTTAGTGCTTACAAGTTCTGAACAAGTGCTGATCACGAATAAGCAAATTCAAGTGCTAAAACTAAGAATCTGTATCTGGACTAAACTAGTTACAGGAAAGGGGGCAAACAAGTGCAAATGTGGGCTTTTAAATCAGAAAGTTGAGAGAGAGATGGAAAAACTGCCCAAACGGCCAATAACTACAATTTCTGGGCCAGAACCACTCCTTATGTGGTAGACAGGTTACCTAGTGCTTACCACTCCCACTTATAAGCTAGAAGGCTTCCCTCCAACACAGAAAGCTTGGGGGGGGGGGGGGCTTAGAAGCTTACACTGTCCTGGATACAGCAAATCTGAATCTGGACTACACTAGTTACAGGAAAGGTATTATATATATATATATATATATATATATATATATATATATATATATATATATATATATATATATATACATATATATATATATATATATACATATATACAGAAAAGTAGCTAAAACAGCAGTCAAAACAATTCATATGTAGTGCAAGCTAGCACACTTGAGTATGTAGCAATATTAGACCAAACAGTTTAAAAAATGCAATTAAATTAAAAATGACTAAAAACAAGTGCAGAAGGAGTCTATTAGGTAGAATGAGGTAAAGAGATGGGACTGGGGGGAGTGTCCCAGATCAAATCTACAGTGGGGGGGGGACCACAAAAGCCTCCAAATGTAAACAACACAGGCCTTCAGCAGAGATCTGAAAAACTATACGGTGAAGCAAAAATAACAGTGCACAACTCTGAATATGATTGTCAAAGGGAGAGATTACTTTCTACCTGGATCCCCAGATCTCTTATTACCTCTTCAGTATTAAGGGGGCTGCCGCCTATGTGGTAATTCTTGGGCGTTTTGTTTTTCCCAAACGGGATGAGTATGCATTTTTTTGCATTTAGCTTGAGGCCATGACTTTGACACCAGGTGTCTGTCTCAGTAAGGCCTTTTTGAAGGATGTCCATGTCAGCTGGAGAGTCAATTATGGCTCCCAGTTTGCAGTCATCGGCAAACTTGGTTAGCCACAGTCCTCCTGTGTTTGCCTGTACTTCTGAGAAATATATGCCGAACAGTAGGGGTCCCAGAACCAAGCCTTGCAGGACACCACTTGTGACTGCTTTAGAGTCAGACCTGGAGCCCTCTATTCTTACTGTGTGAGTTCTGTCTGTAAGCCAGTTGGCAACCCATCTTGTGACGTAGGGGTTTATGTTCAGGCTGGTGAGTTTTTCTATAATACCCTAGTGAGGAATGGTGTAGAACGCCTTGGTGAGATCAAGGTAGGCTGTGTGAACCACCTTTCCCTTGTCTATGACCTTGGTGACTGTCTCGAAGAAGTCAGCCAGGTTTAGTAGGCATGATCTGCCCTTAACAAAGCCAGACTGGGTCGGGTCAAGTATTTGGAGGTTCCCAATGTCTTTGTTAATGAGTTCCATGATGATGCACTCCATAGCCTTGCAGACCAGGCTAGTCAGGCTTATGGGGCGATAGTTATCAGGGTCAGTTGTGACCCCTCCTTTGTTGAGTGGAATAACCGTTGCTGTGCACCTTTATATGGGCACATAGCCTGTGGAGAGGCTGAGGTTGAACAGTGTGTTTAGGTGGGGGGTTAGTTTGTTCTGTAGTTCGTGCAAGACGCAGCGTGGGACACCATCTGGCCCCATTGATGTTGTGTTTTTGGCTTTTGAAAGGGCTGTTTTCACCTGTGCTTCTGTGATTTCTGGGACACTACATTTTTCCAGTATTGTTGCGGGCCTTTTTGAAGGTGAGAGGGAGGTGAAGATTGCACTGAATCTATCTGCCAGGATGTTGGCACTATCAGTAGGTTCAGTATATTTTGTGCTATTTTGCACTAGCTCAGAGCATATCTGCAAGTTGCCACTTATATTCTTGATATAGCTAAAGAGGGTTTTGTGGTTATCTTTCGAATCCTTGGCTATTTTTCTTTCAAAGTTAGCCTTGGATTATTTTATGAGGGACCTTAGTTTCTTACTGATACTGATCAGGGATGTCTTTGCTTCTTGGGATTTGCTTTTTTTCTGAACTAGTTTCCTCCTTCTGTTGTATAACCTGTTTATGGCAGGGGGTCCACCAGACTGGTTTCCCTCTCTTAGGGGAGTGAGTCTTGGTTTTGCTAGGGATGGCACGATCCATGCATCCTTGTAGGTGCTCATAGAGTGCAATTGTAAAGAATTCTGCATCTTGGGCAGTGTTATCCTTTAGCGTGGGGGCTAAACTTACCACCTCTGCCTTAAGTAAGGTGAAGTTTGCTTTAGGAAAGTTTTTCACTGTGGTTTCCTTGGTTGGTGGTGGTGGTGGGGTGTGGACATCCAGGGTGATTAGTTTACGGTCTGATCTAACCAGTGACTGGTTGACCTCCGGTACGGAACACTTGTCACCCATGTTGGTGATGACCATGTCCAATATGTTGTGGCCTCTGGTAGGGGAGTTTGCCAGCTGATTCAGGGCATTTGAGTTGATAAATTCCGGGAAGCGCTGAGCCTGGGAGTTTGTACTCAAGTAGTTTTCCCAGTTAATGGTAGGGTAATTGAAATCGCCCAATATCAGGGTGTTCCGTAGGACCTTCATATTTTGTGGTGGTCCTGGGTCATGGAGGGTGATCTGTAGCAGGCCACAATTTGCATTGCAGATTTGCCCGATGTTAGTTGTACATGGATGATCTCAGAGGTATCATACTGTGCTACTAACCTGGAGGTGTAGGTATCCTTGATGAATATGGATACACCCTCTCTTTTAGTGTTTTGGTCCGTTTTCTGTGGCCAAAACGTGTGGTATGAGTTGTAGCCTGGTAGTGCTGGGGTTCTGTCTGGAGCCTTGAACCAGATTTCAGTTACTGCACAGATGTCGACATTCTCCATACTTAGGAATGCTTCGAGTGCATGCATTTTGAGATTTAAACTCCTGGCGTTGAGTAGCATAACCCTCATTTTTTTACTTGTGCTGTTTACGGTGGTGGGTTTGAATTTTGAGCCTTGCTTAAAAAAGGCACTGGGAGGCAGCAGGAGCCTTGGCCAGTATACAAAATCCAAGGGGTGACAGCTGTAAGCCATCTCTTGTGAAGCAACGTGGCTTGTCGAGCATGCCATCCCAGGCTGACAGACACTGGATCCCCTTTGAATGACACCAGAAGCTTAGCCAATTGTTGAAATTGATCATTTTTTCTTTATACTGAGGTATCATTCTTGGTGAGGGCAGGATGTTACTCAGGGTCAGGGTCATACCCGCCTAGGCTACATGATCAGAGAGCTCTTCCATGTCTCTTTTCATGTATTCCAGGGTGGTACTTCTCAGGTCATTCACTCCAACATGAACAATGACAGAGTCATATTTGTACTTGCTCTGGAGTGACCTGAGTGCTTGTGTTATGTGGCAGATTCCGGCTCCCGATAAGCAGCTAACAGTAACCTTCTCCTTGTCCAGCCTAGTGAGTAGGACATCAGTGTGCCTGACTAGTCACCTATTATTAGTGTGTTAGGTATGTTATTTCACCTTAAGGGCTATGATTGTGCGGCACATTGATTTTGTGTTTTATGTGTTGTCTGGTTTGTGACGGGGGTGCAGGTTTTGTGGGTGTCTGCTTTGGAGCTCTCTGATGCTTTTGCAGGTTTTTATTTAGAGCCTCTGAGTATGATTTCGTGTTTTTATGTGTATTTTTTGCCAGTGCTGGTTTAGTAGGTCTCTGTGAGGCTGGAGGTGTGGTGCAAGTGTTAACTTTCTCCTCATGACTGTCTGTTCCAGTCTTGGGTGGAGATACCTTAGCTTCCAGTTTGGCTGTATAATTGCATCTCTCGCATATGTTAGTGTTTTGTGGTAGGAGGAGAGGGCTGTCTGTGTACATGAGGCAGTTGTAAAATTGCCTCAGGATACCCAGATTCACCAGCTGGACTGGAGAGTACACCTGAAGTTGCCCTTTGGTCATGCCTGAATAGTATGGTGGGCTGCTTAGTTGCTTGGTTGGTGAGGGGTGAATAAAGAGCCTTGCCCTGCTGGGCAGTCAAGTGTCGGGGTATATTAGTGCTTGCTATTAGGTTTGAGCAAGTGCTGGACTGTAGGATACTTTTTGAGTGCTTAGGTTGAGAGCTAGACTAGTTTCAAGTGAAAAACTGAAGAGGAGACTTAGTGGAGCCGGGAATAATTTAACCCTAGCTAACCGGGGCTGCCCAGCGCACAAAACTGTGCAAACATGGTTTTTAAACTACTAACTTCTGGGCTGGATCCACTCCTCCCAGGGAGAGATGGCTGCTCAAAGTTCCCCTCTCTCACAGGTGAACAGAGAAACTTCCCTCTATCCAAGTAAGGTATGGGCAACTCAGAAACTTGTAACACAGCCCTAAAAACATATTTCATTATGTTTAATTTTTTACCTAATATGCATGTAAACTTCATCAGAAATTTTAGTTCATGTCTGAAGAAGACTTCGCAAGCTCTCAGGAACATGTTTTTGTTGCTGTAGAATGTTTAAAAACAGTTTGGTAACTTGTTCATGAAAACATCATTTCATCCTATTAGTAAAAATGTGATTTGGAACTTCTGCCTCATTAGTTTATATATCTGAGATGTTTTAAAACCAGCAGTTGTTATATTGCCCTGCTTGCGCTGACTAGCAGACTTTATCCTGTCCATGCTGAACCTGTTATAGCATATATGAAAACTAGATCCCCAAGATAAAAGGCCAGGATTCTAGGCATGATTTGGAAATTGATTGATTGATTGGGGGGGGGGTACAGCAGTGACAGTACCGTAGAACACTGTACCAGAATATGGTAGTCAACCTGAGCTCTCAGTTCTTCTGTATGTTGTTGTCCTCATCCACACTTAGTGCCACAGCCTTTGGGAAGTGTTTGAAAGTGTGAGGTCACACAGAAAAGCAGCAGAAACAGGGATTCTCCTTAGGACAACAGGACTTATCTTGTTGGAGTGAGGCTTCGATAATGCAAAAGTATTTCAGAAAACAACAATAAAACAAAAATGAATGAATGTGCAAACAAACAAGCAAACAAATATAATCTCAGTTTATAGTCACTGCTGTCCCAGTTGAGAAAAGTCACATGATGTTGATCTGGCCCCAAGTGATGATGCCCCTGGTGCCTCCCACTAGAGCTGTTCATTGCACAGTGCCACAGCCCACTGGATGTTTGCCTGAAAATGCCATTACTGTTTCTGTCACAAGGTAAGATGATTCAAAAGTGGCTAAAATCCTTGTGCAACCAGCTACCTCAGTTTGTAGCCAACCTTCATTTAGCTTCTATAAAATCTCTTCAACCTTCTCAAGCAGCACTTTAACCTTTAGACCCTACATTCCCTGCACGTGCAGGCTTTTATCACTGTGTGACATACTGTCATATTTGCAGCATTAGCTGCATATAAATGATATAGCTCTTAAAAATGTATGATATTTTATTAAAAAAAAATTCTAACATAACAGTTATCTCACCAAATAGTCAAACGAAACTCAAAATAAATCCACCAGGAAAGGAAGCAATAGAATCCAAACTCAAGACTGTATTTAGCGCTTTCACTCACTTTATTAAAACTGAGCTTCTTCAGAAAAAATACCTCACTCACTACAATCACTTAAACACTGTTATGTCACTGAGTCACATGACCCATAATTTAAATCAATTAAGCAAATAGAATACTTAATATAAATAAATAATATAAATACATATCAATAGATGTCTATATAATGTATTGTGATGTCTATACACATTTAAACATAATATATATACATGCACATATAACCAACTTTTTAAACCATTTTAAACTTGAAAACCATGGTAACTTTGTCTCAAAGGAAACTATCTAAGCTTTGCTAGTTATAAAAAGCATTTAATATTGATACTACCACTGAGACCTGGTGTTTGGTCAGCAATTAAAAATATCTGCCATAAACTTTCACGGCATTCAAGCAAAGTCTTGTAATCACCAGTGAAAAGTTCAGAAGTGACCTTTTCTAACACAGAAAAAGAAAACTTTTTAAAATAAGGGCAAGTGCAAGCATGAACAACCAAAGCATTGGCAATGTCCTCCTTTTTTATGGCCAAACAGTGTTCATAAATCCTTTTATTGAGTGCTCTGATAGTCTTGCTAATATAAAAACTGTCGCATGAATCACACTTGGTGCAATAAACATTAGTAGTATTACGTGTAACGTTATTTGGTCCCAAAAGTCCTACCAATGTGTTTAAATTCAATACTCGAGGCATTACTTATAAACCTACACTGTTTGCAATGTCCACATGAAAAACTACCCAAAATAATGGAAGATCTTACAAATGGAACTACCTTCTTTTGGTTCTCTAATATAGACTTGATGTCAACAACTGAATACTATCCATTTTCTGACGTTAAAGATGATGTCAATCCTACACAAGTAAGTGCGGCAGGGGTAAACAACACTGACTGTGATTTTGAGTCTTGTAAGGACAACATTTTCAAATTAGAGAAATTAGCTATCAAAGTAGTGTCTTTGCAACTGGAAATTCATTATTTTGAAGAAAATATTAGACTCGGTTGTGTTCCACAGGGATTAAGAGTTTTCAAATTCCCGAATTGTGTTACACATGGTGATGCATTTTGCAAAGAACTTGTTGAATTATTTAACAGCACTGGCATTTCTTTAATGAAAGCTTTGATTACACATTATAAGGAATACATCAATCTGATTAAAAGTGAATTAGAAGCATTAGACTGTTGCATTAAGCAGTTGCTTTGTTTTTCTTCTTTCCACACGTTATATTCTGGCATTACAGCCAAAGTGGATAGACACAGGGCGTCTGTAATTGTAAGAAAATGAGGCAAACTTAAAAGAGACTTGTTGTCTTACTCTAATGGGTCAGCATACCCACTTAACTTTAAAACTTTGAGTCAGGGCAAAAAACAGTCTTATGCTACTATAACCAGTTTGGGTGTGAACATGAACAGTGTGAATAACAACAACACACCTAGTGGTTCAGAAACCTTGGGAAATTCTCGCCCATGTGATACTGACAAAGGTGACACTGTGAGTCAACCGGGTCAAAATGTAGCCGGTCCATTAGGTACACCTAATATGGCCGGCCCTTTTCTGATGGATTCCTCTGGCACCAAAAAGACTCCAAAGTGGTCACAACAGGCAAAGACCAAGAATATGGGGCAAGGCAAGATTCGGAAAAAGAATTAGCGTTCGATATTAATGTATTGAATTTAAGTTGTGATGACTTACATGAGGACACTGTTTCCGTTTTTAAACGTGGTTTTTCTTTTATTCCATCTAATACTCTTAATATTGCAAGGTTGATTGTAGATTTTAAGCTGTATTTGAGGAAACTTAATTTAAAATTTATTTTTGATAATATTCCAGCAGTCAGTAATGTATCAACACATTTCAAGAAGAAAAGCACTTATAATCCAACTTTAAACTCTACTATACAGGTTTTTGGTAACCTTTGTGAACACCAATTTAGAAATTTGAGGTCAGACGTTTATGTTCCCAACCTTTCGCAAAGTGAGAGAAGAGCTTCAAGTGATTTGAGTAACAATAAGAAGCTTAGAATTATGAAAGCAGACAAGGGGGGTTCAATAGTTGTCATGAAAACTGCCAACTGTGAGCAAGCCATGTTTGCTTTATTAGATAAAGACAAATGTTATAAGGTGGTTGATAGTGATTACATCAAACATTGTTTTTTGTAGTTTGATACAAAGTTATTGGATTTATTTTGTGACAAAAGTTTTGATTTTGATACGTATGAATATCTACAAGTTGAATATCCTAAGATGGCTGTGCTTTTTGGTATACCAAAGGTACATAAAGACCGAACCAAGCCCCCTTTTAGACCTATTGTATCTGCTGCTTATTCCAAGATAGAACCTATTTCCATTTGGCTAGATAGCTTGTTAAATCCAGTTGTACAACAGTACAACTTTTATTTATGTGACTCTTGGCACTTATTAGAACTGTTAAGTCAAATTGAAACATCTGGTAATT
Organism: Protopterus annectens; assembly: GCF_019279795.1. Classification (NCBI taxonomy): domain Eukaryota; kingdom Metazoa; phylum Chordata; order Ceratodontiformes; family Protopteridae; genus Protopterus; species Protopterus annectens. The sequence goes on from NC_056750.1 coordinate 798,544,800, forward strand.
TTGCATTTGCAAGTCTTGATGTTACTTCATTGTACACCAGTATTGATCAAGAAATTGGACTAGAATATCTAAGGCAATACTTGATGCAACACACAGTTTTTGAGAATAAGAAAATTAACACTGTTTGTACTTTGATGGAACTAATGTTAACCAACAATTTTTTCAAGTTTGGAAACTGTTTTTTTCAACAGACATCTGGGGTTGCAATGGGGTTAAGAGTAGCCCCTTCTTTTGCCAATTTGGTCATGGCCTAGTGGGAATTAGAACATCTTTACATTCCCCCTTATTTAGACAACATTTTGTTTTATAGGCGTTACATCGATGACTTGATCCTTCTTTGGAAAGGTGACCGGGTTAGCTTTTTAGCATTTGTTGAACATTTAAATCACACTACTGACTTTCTTAGATTTACAGATGGTAGATTTGGTGATTCCATAGATTTTTGGATATACACCTAACATTTGATGTTTCTTTCAAAAGTCAAATTTTTAGGAAGACTACATTTGTAAATCAATATTTACATAAAGAAAGTTTACATCCCTGTCACATGAAAAGTGGGGTTGTTAAGGGCCAATTTATAAGCCTTAGTAAGCTGACCAGTGAACAGTCGGTCTTTATTGTTGAGGTTCAAAAACTCGAGCAGTTTTTTGTACAAAGGGGTTATGATTTAAGTTGGCTTGATCAAATATTTAAAGTAGTTTTAAAGCTAAGAGATACCTCAGCTTGTCCAATTTTGAAAATTAAAGACAGAGATGGAGAGATTTCTTTAGTTGGTACCAACATGAACTCTAACCATTTTTCCCTTGCCTTTCCTATTTGCAACGAGATGCTAAGTATTAGGAACATTATGTTAGACTATTGGAAGGTTATGATGGGTAATATAGAACTTGTTAAATGTGTAGGGGCAGGCCTTTTTTACCTGTAAGAGGAATATTAACATTAAATCTATATTAGAGAACCACAAGAAGGTAATTCCATTGGTAAGATCTTCCATTATTTTGGGTAGTTTTTCATGTGGACATTGCAAACAGTGTAGGTTTATAAGTAATGCCTCGAGTATTGAATTTAAACACATTGGTAGGACTTCTTGGGCGAAAGAATGTTACACGTAATACTACTAATGTTGTTTATTGCGCCAAGTGTGATTCATATGACAGTTTTTATATTGGCAAGACTATCAGAGCACTCAATAAAAGGATTTATGAACACTGTTTGGCCATAAAAAAGGAGGACATTGCCAATGCTTTGGCTGTTCATGCTTGCACGTGCCCTTATTTTAAAAAGTTTTCTTTTTCTGTGTTAGAAAAGGTCACTTCTGAACTTTTCACTGGTGATTACAAGACTTTGGTTGAATGCCATGAAAGTTTATGGCAGATATCTTTAATTGCTGACCAAACACCAGGTCTCAGTGGTAGTATCAATATTAAATGCTTTTTACAACTAGCAAAGCTTAGATGGTTTCCTTTGAGACAAAGTTACCATGATTTTTAAGTTTAAAATGGTTTAAAAATTTGGTTATGTGTGTGTGTGTGTGTGTGTGTGTGTGTGTGTATGTGTGTGTGTGTGTGTGTGTGTGTGTGTGTTTGTGTGTATATATATATATATATATATATATATATATATATATATATATATATATTAATTATGTTTAAATGTGTATAGACATCATAATATATTATATAGACACATCTATTGATATGTATTTATATTATTTATTTATTTATTTTAAGTAATTATTCTATGTGCTTAATTGATTTAAATTATGGGTCATGTGACTCAGTGACATAACAGTATTTAAGTGATTGTAGTGAGTGAGGTATTTTTTCTGAAGAAGCTCAGTTTTAATAAAGTGAGTGAAAGCGCTAAAACCAGTCTTGAGTCTGGATTGTATTGCTTCCTTTCCTGGTGGATTTACTTTATAACAGTTATCTGTCTAAAATACACATTTTTTTATCCATCCACATTCACTCTGCCATGACTGGTAATACCTTAAAGTTAGTGATAGTCTAGTAACATTAAAAACAAATGTTTGCAAATGACAAGATTTTCAAAGCCATTTTACACATTGCCATTTACTAGGACTGCTTTATGAAAGAATAGTAATAAAATAACATGTAAGATTGCCTCTGTCATATGTGATAATTTAATAAGGATATTTATTGAAACAAAAAATGCAATGAGTAAAACTACCCAGCCTCAAAACAAGTACAGCAGTCTCCTTGCATGTGGTACATTTATTTCAAACTCGCACTTAGATAAACCTGAATCCAACTAAAACAAAGTAATTTTATAGAAAAATGCTGTTGCATATTTATGAAAAAATAACAGCACCAAATATGATTGTAATCCTACAGAACTCATCACTGTCAAGACCTAAATCTACTAGGATGGCTTGAACTGCTTGACCTACTTCAGGTTAACCAACCTAATAGTTGCACACAAGTTCTTGTACCAACCAGATAATATACCCGCACTTAAAAACCTCATCACCCCGTACAGTAACCTTAGCGCACTTCGTTCATCTGAAAGACTACTAGGTCAAATCCAGCAACACAGCCGGTAAATCTCTATTTGCTAACTTTGTTGGCAAAACTTGGAATTGTCTTCCTGCTAATCTTACATCTGAACTCTCTTTACCTCAATTCAAGAAATGTCTGATTCAGTACTTTAAAAAACAATGGCTATGTCCTTGTTCTAATCCAGACTAACTCTATCACTTGTGTGGACATGGAGGACTTCTGGCTATATTTTATTGTTTCTTAACTTATAAATCCTATGATCTCCTTGGATCTACTACCAGGTTAACCTACTAGGCATTCAATACCCTATCATTCTTAAAAACACTATCTAGAATTTTCCATCTGAGTGAAAATGTAATAATTTGTTTATGTATATCTGTTTGTTGTGTTTGTTTACATCTGTGTAAAAATCCTTTTATTTATGTTTTATTTTGTGTTTTAAACTGTAAAAATGTAACAGTTTGTTGAAAATGGATATGTATCCAGTTGGACCATCCCGGTAAACAAATATAAAATAAATAAATAAATAAGTAAATAATGCATGGAGTTTTGCCTTTTAGCACTGTTAAGCATAAAAGCTCCTGGTGCTGACCACCACAGAACAGCAGTAAGAAGCTAAAACTGCTTCAAAACCAGTAAAACACCTTAATCTCTCTGAAATACATGCAAAGTGTGGCAGAGTGAATTGTCTAACAGCTTTTAAAGCTGTTTATTCATCAAGCTTCTGGCTGCAGTCAGTGTGGCAGTGTTAGGTATTTTACGGCTTTTCCAGCTGTAAAATACTTTCCGCACCAAACCCTTTTCCCTCTAACTAGGAATATATCAGAACAGCTAAAGCTCTTTGTACTACAAAGAATTAGGATCCGGTTTCTCTGATCATAATGCAGTTGAATTGCATGGAGCTCCCTGATTATGCTAAAGCAATGGCTAAATTATATCCTAGTTCAGTGCTGCACAAGACCCAACCTTAGTAATGCTTAGAGTGGTGTTTAATTATTAAGCACTCCGTACGTGTTGTTAAGATTGTCTGCACTAAAAGAAGACAGCACTGAGAAGTAAATAGCAGCAACAGGACATGGAATTACTTAATTTCATCTCCTGTTTCTGCCGAAGTACACACACAGTTTGAATAAAACTGCTTCCTGTAGACAGAGACTGATTCCCATATACAGAGAATGCATAAGACGTCAATCACTTTCCCAGAACTTTGCCAGCTTTTAAAGCTGGAACAACACTTAGCATTCTTTGACTATTAGTACTTGGAAAAGCAAAATCTCTATGTACTACAAAGAATTATGATCAGATCTCAGATTGTAATGAAGGAGTGCGTGTTCTTGACATGGATGCCAAGATTCACCTCTGGAGCTTTGCTCATTACAATTGGCGACCTGATCATAACCCTCTGTGTTGTATGTTATCCACATGGATATCAGAATGACGCTGCTCTTCACATGCCTTCCTTGATGCCCATGTCGTGAACACACAACACCTTAGTATGATTGGTGGCCCAATCATAATCTTTCAATAGTGGTCAAGCTATAGATGTTTTTAGCATTCATTTGACATTGATAGCACTGTTGTTTATAAACACCAAACGAGAAAAAATAAACTAATAAAATGAGAAATAACAGTACCAACTGCAGTCCAAACGTACGTTTTCACAAAATTTCTTTACTTTGTTAGCGCTTTCATGCAGACACTTTCCGCACTTCTTCAGACAAAGTTACAAACTTGTGATCCAGCTTATATAATCACATAAACAATTAATTCATTAAATAATTAAAGACAATTAATTGTGTACAAATCAAATTTCATGTTTTTAACATATACAATCCTAAAATCTAGTCAAAAAAACCAATGTTCAAAAAGCTTTTTTATGAACAATACTATCATTATATTCAAGTTCCAACACCATATTATAAATTTAAAACATTAAAATGTTTATTACCAAAAAAAATTTTTTTATATGTATGTATGTATATGTATTGTAAATAGCCAACTTGATGTTTCCTAGTATTTTTTTAAAAAACAGGTTCAATAATTGATAAAATAATCTATGCAACCACTGAATAATTAATCTACCTTATAATCGCCCTGAGTTTTAGGAGACATTTAATCGAACAAGTCTCATTGAGACCCGGGTGGACTTGTGCGTTAGTTTTAAGTTGCCATAGCAATTCTTGTTCTTCTAGTAATAAGTTCCAGGGGCCACCTCTCTGGTCTTTTTTAATATGCTGGACAACTAAAAATAAAAATTGATGGTCAGTGTTCGTTGAAATATGTCTCGCTAAAGCATTAAAGGTGTTGTTCTTAATAATAGCATATAAATGTTCATATATGCGTTGTCTCAGTGGCCGCTCAGTTTTACCAAAATAGAACGCATTACATGATTGACATATTGCTACATAAACTACACCTTCTGTTTGGCAATTATATTTGCCGTTGATATAATACCTTTCTCCTTTAATGCTAAATGTGGGACCAGTTTGAATATGTTTACAGTAATGGCAATGGCCACATTTAAACATCCCTTTCATAGTTTTATGCTGTTGCAAGGGACGTTCCAATAAAGTTTTAAGAGATGGCGTTCTTTTAAACACAATTCGTGGTTTCAAGCCACAACCTTCACTACATTGTGTATCTTGTATAATTAATTCCCAATTTATGTTCAAAATATTTTTAAATTCGAGCATATATTTGTTAAATTGGGTAGTCATACAGATTCTATAATTAGTGGTATCTTGGTTAGCTACCACCAAAACTGGTCGCTCATCAATCAATGGGCTACCTGTATCTTGTGCTAACGTCACTGTGTTGTGATAGGTTAATAATGGTGAAAGTAAACCATTTTGACGTTTTAATTTTATTTCACTAGTCAGGTTATTGATAAGTTTAATTGGGTACCCTCTATTAAGGAACATTTGTTTAAGTAGTTCACATTCTTTGTCAAACAAATAATCCTCCGAGCACATGCGTGTAGCCCTGACCAATTGTCCTTTCACAATACCTCTTTTCTGTAGGTATGGGTGGTTGCTAGTAAAATGTAATAATGAATTACTATACAGTTTTTTTCTGTGGATACTAGTGACAAAACGTTGTTTGACCAAATCTTTGCAAATTGAAATATCTAGAAAATTAATTGATTCATTTTCTGAAACAAAAGAGAATTCTAGAAAAGAAGTGAAATAATTCATGTTGTACATCAGAGTATTAATTTGTTCTTCGCTTCCCTTTACGATCATAAAAATGTCGTCCTGGTATCGCGTGTACCATACGACTATTTGATTAAATGTACTATCATTGAACAAATAAGTTCGTTCCCAGAACGCCATGACCGAATTGGCAAATGTACCGCCACAGGGGGAGCCCATCGCTACCCCTGTTTTTTGCAAGTAAATTTTGTCTTTAAACAAAAAATAGTTGTTGTTCAGCACTAGCTCTAATAGTGCAATAATCAAATCAATCTCTAAACCATTAATATGTTTGAGCAAAAGCAGGTCCCTGACCCATTCAAGACCTATGTCTTGTGGGATAACCATATACAAATTTGTAACATCAGCTGTTACAAACTTGTACTCATCGTGGAAGGGAATTGAATTAAGATTTTTTAATACATGCCATGAATCGATACAAATCTGTGCTTCCATGTTTAAAATACTTTTTAGTTTGTTGTCGACCCATTTGGCGCAGGCATATGTTATCGATTGCCTACCATCAATAATGGGTCTAAAAGTTGGATTAGACAAACCTTTATGGAGTTTAGGAACTCCAAACATTACAGGAATACGGGGGGCTACCATGTCTAAGTAGTGGTATTGGTCTGAGGTGAGGCTCCCATCTATGAACATATCGTTTAAGATGTTCTTGATTTTATAAAAAGCTTGATTAAGCTCATTTCTAGATATGACTTCATAATTATCAGAAGTTAACATTGCTTGCATACGTCCATTATAATCTGCCTCATACATTAAGACTGCGCCCCCACCCTTATCGGCTTTCATGACCCTTATCTGGTGACTTTTCACTGTTTGTATCATTTGTTTAACGTGCATGTCCCCTTCCTGAAAATTTTTGTGTTTGTTATACAAACCCCTAAGATGCATTTCAGAAACCTTTTCAAATGCTGCTATATTACTGTTAAGCGGGGGATTGTATGTACTGGGCACCCTTTCATCGTTTAAAATAACAGAATTGCCCCTAAACATCATATTTAGATTCAATTTTCTAGTGTAGAGCTTAAGGTCACATAATACACGTGCTAGGTTTAAACTGCTAGGCAAAGCAAAATTAAAACCTTTTGCTAAAACGTCGATAAATTCATTTTCAGGTGTAAAAGCAGTATAATTATAAACTTTAAAGTCTCTACTAGTGTTGTAAATGATTATTGGCATACCATATGAAAAGTCCATCATTTCTTGCGGCGGTTGTAAAATCTCCTGTTCTGAGTCTTCTTGTTGTTCTTGAATGAATTGGGTTTCGGATAATTCCGCTGTTGTTGAAAACCCGAAGACGAACTGGGATTATGTCCATTCGCATCTTTTCGGTTCCGTTGTTGTTGTTGCTGGTGAATCCTTTCACTTCTTCTAGGTCCCGAAGGTGTTTCTCCATTACATGATTGGGAATCGGCTAAAAGTGGAGGAAACTCATCCAAGTCAACGTCCAAACTTTGATCGTTGTTGTTGTAAGAGTTAAAGTTTGAGTTTGGACGTGATGCCGCTTGGGACTGTACCATTGTATTGTGCAAAAGAGGAGGGTCCGGGTATGCCACGTTCTTGTTGTAAGCTAATTTATCCCTGTGGAATTTACGCTTCTTTGTTTCGTTGATTTTATTCAACAATGAATTAATACTGATGAATATACGCCCATAGTCATATTCGTAACTATGGAAATCTCTATCATCTTTGATTTCCTTTTCAAGTATTTCAAGTTGTGTTTTCAAGTCAACCATTTGGTTATTATATGCCCCAATAAGCAGTTCTAAAAAATTAAGTCCTTGTTGGTTAAAGAACTGAATTAACTGCTTATGAAAAACAGAATCTTTTATGACTCCTGAAGGGTACTTCCATTGCCTTAGTCCCTTGGGCACAATACCATTGTTTATGCATTCACGAAAATACATTGTTTCCACTTGTAGTTTTTTATATTTTAAAAGAACCATATCAAATTCTTTTAGTCTGGAAACAATGTTATTGTCACTAGTAAGTCCATTTTGTTCAACATTACCAACTTGAAAGTTATTATTGTGAAACATGTTGTCAGGGGGTTTAATAAAGTCAGTTAACAAGGGTGTTTTATTACTAAACATATTAGTTCTTGAGCTTGGTAAAACATCGCCTTCATTTACATTTGGTTCATACCTTACTGGTTGAGCGTTAGGTATGTTATCCATTGAATTAAAGGATGCGTTCCGTTGCTCTGCAAGGTTGTCATCTTGTGTGGACCTCAAAACCAGTGGGGTCTGTTGGAAATTGACTCCTGTTCTCGGACGAACTGCCGGTGTTGCCTCAGGAAACCGGGTGTTAAACTGAGTGGCCAAATCGTCTACGCGTTGTGTAAGACGTTGTATTAAAGCCGTTAAATTACCAACGGATCTGCTGTCTTCATTTACGGATGACCCAGGATCGGTGTTGGATAAAAACGTTGCCAAGGGCTGCGATAGTTGGATACCGTTGTTGTCAGCCATAAACACCAAACGAGAAAAAATAAACTAATAAAACGAAAAATAACAGTACCAACTGCAGTCCAAACGTACGTTTTCACAAAATTTCTTTACTTTGTTAGCGCTTTCATGCAGACACTTTCCGCACTTCTTCAGACAAAGTTACAAACTTGTGATCCAGCTTATATAATCACATAAACAATTAATTAATTCAATAATTAAAGACAATTAATTGTGTACAAATCAAATTTCATGTTTTTAACATATACAATCCTAAAATCTAGTCAAAAAAAACAATGTTCAAAAAGCTTTTTTATGAACAATACTATCATTATATTCAAGTTCCAACACCATATTATAAATTTAAAACATTAAAATGTTTATTACCAAAAAAAAATTTTTTATATGTATGTATGTATATGTATTGTAAATAGCCAACTTGATGTTTCCTAGTATTTTTTTAAAAAACAGGTTCAATAATTGATAACATAATCTATGCAACCACTGAATAATTAATCTACCTTATAATCGCCCTGAGTTTTAGGAGACATTTAATCGAACAAGTCTCATTGAGACCCGGGTGGACTTGTGCGTTAGTTTTAAGTTGCCATAGCAATTCTTGTTCTTCTAGTAATAAGTTCCAGGGGCCACCTCTCTGGTCTTTTTTAACATTTAGCATTAAAGGAGAAAGGTATTATATCAACGGCAAATATAATTGCCAAACAGAAGGTGTAGTTTATGTAGCAATATGTCAATCATGTAATGCGTTCTATTTTGGTAAAACTGAGTGGCCACTGAGACAACGCATATATGAACATTTATATGCTATTATTAAGAACAGCACCTTTAATGCTTTAGCGAGACATATTTCAACGAACACTGACCATCAATTTTTATTTTTAGTTGTCCAGCATATTAAAAAAGACCAGAGAGGTGGCCCCTGGAACTTATTACTAGAAGAACAAGAATTGCTATGGCAACTTAAAACTAACGCACAAGTTAAATTAAATTAACTTAGGAGATTAAATGTCTCCTAAAACTCGGGGCGATTATAAAGTAGATTAATTATTCAGTGGTTGCATAGATTATGTTATCAATTATTGAACCTGTTTTTTAAAAAAATACTAGGAAACATCAAGTTGGCTATTTACAATACACATACATACATACATATAAAAAATTTTTTTTTGGTAATAAACATTTTAATGTTTTAAATTTATAATATGGTGTTGGAACTTGAATATAATGATAGTATTGTTCATAAAAAAGCTTTTTGAACATTGTTTTTTTTGACTAGATTTTAGGATTGTATATGTTAAAAACATGAAATTTGATTTGTACACAATTAATTGTCTTTAATTATTTAATGAATTAATTGTTTATGTGATTATATAAGCTGGATCACAAGTTTGTAACTTTGTCTGAAGAAGTGCGGAAAGTGTCTGCATGAAAGCGCTAACAAAGTAAAGAAATTTTGTGAAAACGTACGTTTGCACTGTTGTTTATGTTAGATTAAACTGCCGGACATCTCTTAAATGAACCACTGCATCCTAGAATGAATACACATATTCCCACAGTTGTTAAAACAACTTCAACAGAACAACTGTTTTAGAAAATTGATGGAAAGTTATAAATATTGCTCTGGTCTGGCTGGCAGTAGCATGCCTTCTGTGGAGTTTGCATGTCTTACTTGTGCTCACAAAGGGTTTTTGTCAGGGATTCAAGTTTTTCCACCCATATACACAGTTTGGTAAAACTGGCAATCCTCGAAACTGCCTCTGGGTGCATATGTGTGATGTGGGGTTGACTGGCATCCTATCCACAACAGTTCTCAGCCTTCTATAACCAAGACTTGGCTAGATAGGTTCTAGTTCTTCTGTCACTCTAAATAGGATGAAGCAAGTACTGAAAAAATTCATTTAATATATTTACGTAATATTCTAAATAATGCTAGTTTTTCATTCATAGAGTCAAGCTACAGTCTCTGCTTTGCAATGGAGAATGATTAGTTACAGCCCACAGTTAATCTTTCAGTGATCTGATCAGAATTCTTTGTAGTGCATAGAGATTTAGCTTTTCCATGTACTAATAGTAAAAAAAAAAGCCAAGTGTTGTTCCAGCTTTGAAAGCTGATAAAGTTCTGGGAAAGTGGTTGACGTCTTATGCATTCTGTATCTAAGGGAAGCAGTTTTATTCAAAATGCATGTGTACTTTAGCAGAAAGTGGGAAGAAACAGAGATGAAATAACAACCCCCACTTACTGCTTATTAGTATAGCACTTTACCATACCAGACTTTTTGTAGCAATTATTGTAGCTCACAAAAGTGCTACTAGCACTAAATGTTCCACAAGGAAACAGTTCCAGTACATATTATTAATGCCCACCCCTCCAGGCATGTCTAAAGGTCAGTTCCTTGTGTTTTCTCCTATTAACCTAGTGAATTTGGGCATCCTGGGGCAATGTAGCAACTGCCTCAGGTACACTGACAACCATCTCCTCTTACCTCCCAACACTCAGACTTGCGAGAGATGCACTTATATATCCAAATTGGAAGCCACGCACTCTTCAGCCTAGGCTGGAATAGCTGGTCAAGAGGAGAAGGTCAACAGCTGCACTACACCACATGGAACACATAGCCCTCCAGAACACACACCAGCACTGCCTTCACATAAAAACACAAACCACACACCCACCTTTGCAGAGGCTCTCAATAAAAATCTACCTAAACAGCAGAGACCTCCAAGGCAGAAATGCACTCGACCACCACAACACAACACTAATCATGAGACACACAACTCTCCTAAACAGTGTGCCACTCAACCAAAGCCCCTAAGGCAAAACATCATGCCCAACACATTAGTCATAGGTGACTCGATAGTGAAGCACACTGATGTCCCACTCACTAGGTTGAATAAGGAGAAAGTAACATTCAGCTGCCTGTCAGGTGCCAGGATACACCACATAACGCATGCACTCAGGTCCCTCAACAACAGATACAAATATGAGACTGTCATTGTACATGTGGGTGTGAATGACCTGAGACTCCCCTCCCTGGACTACATGAAAAGAGACATGGAGGAGCTCTTGGATTATGTAACCCAGGCGGGTATGACCCTAGCCCTGAGCAGCATCCTGCCATCACCCAGAATGATACCACAGTACAAGCAGAAAATTATTGATTTCAACAACTTGCTAAGTTTCTGGTTTCATTCTAAGGGGATCCAGTATCTGTTTGCCTGGGATGACATGATTGATAGACCCTGATGCTTTGCCAGAGATGGCCTGCATCTGTCACCCCTGGGCTTTTGGATACTGGCCAAGGCTCTTGCCATCCCTATAGTGCCTTTTTTAGGTGGTGTTCCAAAGACCAAATTACCACCATAACAGCTACAAACAAATGTAATCTGAGGGTCATGCTGCTCAATGCCAGAAGTCTAAATTTCAAAATGCACTCGCTTGAAGCCCTCCTTAAAATGGAGAACATCGACATTTGTGCTAAAACAGAGACCTGGTTCAAGATAGCAGAAAGCACCCCTGCACTATCAGGCTATACTATAACTCATTCCACACCTTTCGGCCCCAGAACTTGGACCGAAGCTCCAAAGGAGGAGGTCATGTTTCCATATTCATAAAGGATGCGCACACCTCCAGACTGGTAACCCAACATAATGCATCAGAGATACTTCAAGTGCAGCTAACATTGGGTAAGACAGCGATTCAGGTTGTAGCCTGTTATAGGTCCCCAACCACATCCCAAGAGACACACTCCATGTTCCTAAGCACCCTGGAGAATATTAGGGTCCAACCTAACACACTCACACTGGGTGATGTCGACTACCCGTCCATTAACTGGGAAAACTACTCATGTACCAATACACTTGCCCAACGTTTCCTGGAATTCATTAATTCCAATGCCCTGGACCAGCTCCTTCTTACCCCGACTAGAGGTAGCAGCATCCTTGACCTGGTCATTACTAACATAGGCGACCATTGCGCTACACCAATAGTCAACTCCTCCTTGGTTACATCTAACCACAAACTAATCACCTTGGAAATCCACATCTCTCTCCCCCCAACCCCGCAAAGGTAACCACCATGAAAAACTTCTCCAAAGCTAACTTTGGGCTCTTAAGAACAGAAGTGGCTAACTTCATGGCACCCATCCAAATGGAGAATAGTTGCATGACCACTGAATCATACACCAATGCACTGTACGAACACGTACACAAATGCATGAATCTTACCATACCCAATAGAACCAAGGTGCTCTCCTCCAAAAAAAAGGAAGCCAATCTGGTGGTCCTCTGAATAAACAAACTTTACAACAGAAGGAGAAAACTGATGTGGAATAAGGTGAAGTCCCAAGACTGGAAAAAACTCCCTTATCAGCCTCAATAAAGAGTTGAGATCCCTCATCAAATCCTCTAAAGCTAGCTATGAAAACAGAATTGCAGCATATAGTAAAGACAACCACAAGGCCTTCTATAGTTATATAAAGAACTCTACAGCAATACCCAAATTTGCTCTGAGTACTGCACAATGGTACCTCCTATACCGAGTTAACAGATATTGCCAATATATTGGCCGACAGATTCAGTGCCAACTTTACTCTCCCCAAAGGACCAATCACAGTACCTGTAGATTGCCATGCACACAGTATTACTACTGGACAGGTTAAAACAGCACTGTCCAAGGCCAAGAATACAGCTTCTATGGGACCTGACATTATCCCTGGCTGTGTTCTACATGAACTACAGAGTGAACTGGCACCTCACCTGTGTGCTCTGTTCAATCACAGCCTCACCTCAAGCTTTATCCCTACTGAATGGCACACTGCTATAGACATCTCTCTCCACAAAGAAGGAGTGACTACAGACCCTGGCAACTATCACCCCATTAGCCTGACAAGTCTGATATGCAAAGCTATGGAACGCATCATCATGGATCTAATAAACAAGGATATAGGGAATCACCAAACTCTGGATCCCACACAGTTTGGTTTTGTGAAGGGTAGACCATGCCTGCTCAACTTGGTCAACTTCTTTGAGTCAGTCACCAGAGCTGTGGATGAAGGCAAGGTGGTTCATACAGCCTACCTTGATCTGGCCAAGGCCTTTGATACCATTCCCCACTCAGGAATCATAGAAAAACTCACTAAGCTAGGCATCAACCCCTATATCACTAGACGGGTTGCAAACTCGCTCACATATAAAACCCACAGTGTGAAAGTAGTTGACTCCAAGTCAGACTGCTGACCAGTCTCGACTGGAGTCCCACAGGGATTGGTCCTGGGTCATCCCCTGTTTGGTATCTACTTCTCAGAAGTCCAGACCAACACGAAGGGACTATGGCTGACAAAGTTCACAGACAATTGCAAGTTGGGAGACATTATTAACTCTCCAAGTGATGTTGACATCCTACAGAAAGGCCTCACTGAGACCAACGACTAGTGTCAGAACCATGGCCTTAAGCTCAATGCCAAAAAATGTGTCATCATCCCCTTTGGGACAAACCCAGTTCCCATGAACTACCACATCGATGGTAGCCCACTGAATGCAGAAGGCATTATAAGAGATCTGGAAACGCAGGTTGACAGCAACCTCTCTTTTGACCACCACACTGCCACTGTGGTCAGAAAGTCCTATGTGGCACATCTTATTACTAAGGGTTTTGCATCCCAAAAAAAAGAGGTCATTGTCTCCATCTACTCTTCCCTCATTAGGCCAATCATCGAGTATAATGCTCCATTTGGCATGCACCTCACTAGACACCTGCAACTACTGGAGAGGCCGCAAAAGTACCTCACAAAGAGGATCCTAGGCCTTAAACACTTGTCCTATATGGACAGACTCAAAAAAGTCCAACTATTATCTGTCTCCTATCGCCTACTTAGAGGCGATCTTTGCTTGACTTACAAAGCCATGTCTGACCCAGCTCTGTCAGAAATGCTACATCTAAAGAAATCCCAGTCCCTCCACACCACATGCTCCAGAGACCTCAACCTCATTACCACAATCAACAGAACATGCTGGAGGGACAGGTTCATAACCCAGATACTGCCCATGCTATGGAATAGACTTCCCATACATGTCAGAGCACCTCACTGGCCCTCTTCAAGAGAAATCTTGAAGAGTGAATGGGAAATAGAAAATTCACCCTGGGGATCACTCCAGTGGCTCTACTCGACAGAGACACTGGAAACTTAGGTCAGGTGGCACAATGCCAGGGTAATCCTGTGGGCTAGGCTTGCAAAGGATCCAGGGCCATTAGCCTAGTACACACCTATGAACATATAAAGAATTATACCTTTGTATTACAAGCTTATTGTCTTAGTAACTCATATTTAATTTGTAGAAATTATCCTTGCGATTCAGAAATAATTTTTGCATTGCAGCTGATGATTTTGTGCAATGAGCAGCTATGCCTCAAGAACAGGCAACTCATAGATACATTGAAAGTGAGTATGTAAGCCTGAGAAATACCAGAGCCTGCATAGTGTGCAAATGTCAGTATAATGTCACAGAAACAAGTGACATCGTTAAAATAAGGGCAATAATGGATACAGTTGAGGGCAAAGAATATAGCAGAGTGATTTAGAATTGTACATATTTCTAGCACGTCAGTGCTGTTACCAGATTTGTTGATTACAGCAAATGTATGGAGTTACAGGAGACAAACAACAAAAACATGTATGGGGTTGCTGCCACATTACTGAATATTTCTATACAAGAGGTTGTTGTTACTGTTAATAGTCACTGTGGTCATGTTATCACCCTTGGCATCACTGAATGATCCATCTGTACATGACATACCACACCCTGCATGACACAGAAATAGTGAACTGCTACCATGTGGTTAGAGGCACCATGCAAGACTTGGTTGAGATGTGTTACCCTCATATATAGGCCCATGCGATGTGTGGAGTACCTATTCCTGTCGGTATCACAATACATAGATCTTTGAGAATGCTAGCTGCAGGTACTTTTCACTAACCAATGGGTGGACACGGTGGGTATATCCAGACATCTGCCTCGAGTACTGCATCAGTTCCTCAATGCAGTGCCTCAGCATGTGGGGTAGCATATGTGGCACTGCATGCCACAGCATATGTGGCACTGTGTACCATAGCATATGTGGGACTGCATACCACAGCATATGTAACAGTGCATACCAAAGAGGAGAGAGACAACACAGTATGGACACTTTATGACATAAAATAATTCCCTGTAGTTGAAAATTGCTTGAAGTGGTCCCGATAGTTACTGTTTCCAGCTATTTATGAGGCATCCTGGGATATTGTCAGGGTTTACTGAGGCTGTGTTTTTTGCCTTCGTGAGCATCACCAGGACCTGCCCCCTGTTAATAGACAGCGGGTTATTTTAGTAGGTATTTTAGGAGGGAGGTGGGGGATGAAGTTTGAGCTGAGTTTGTCAACCAGCAAATTCATTATATAGCCCTGCTCAGTGAAGGTGGCACCACTGACCAACAGTTAGGCACATACTTTTAGAAGACCTTTTGGTCATCCTTAGCCTGTGAGGCTGTCTTGACCTCATAATTGACCTTGTTGGACTTTATCAGTCCTCTTAGTTTCCTGCTTAGTTTAATTTGAGAGTGCCTATCTTTATGGGAGCTGATTTTAGCCATGACTTTTTTTTTCCTTTTGTTATATACCTTTGTTTGGTTTAGGCTTACTTCTAGTAGGTACAGCAGCCTCTACAGCCATTTATATGGTTGTTCTAGGTCTCTCTGAAAAATTCTGTTTGTAAACTCGGAGTTGGGAGGGGTACTGGACTTTGACAAACTATCTCGTAATAGACTGTAGTTTGTTATGGAATAGTTCCTGACTGTCACAGGGTTTGCTGGGGTTACCTAGTTGATTTTTTATTTTGAAAGAGACAACTTTGTGGTCCAACCTCACCAAAGAGTATGTGACATAGGGGCAGAGTGAAGCTCTCTTCCATATTGATAAATATCTGATCCGATATGTTTGAACCTTTCCTAACTGTGTGCATCTGGTCAAGTGTATTTGTATTAATAAAGTCCAGGAATCATTGTGCCTGTGAATATGAGGCAGTGTACATTTCCCAGCTTACAGAGGGGAAGTTAAACTCTCCCATGAATAGAGTATTTGGTTTAATGGTGAGTGTCTACAGGAGGTCTAGGTATGAGCTTTGGGATTCTTGGGACAGAGAGAAAGAGAGAGAGAGAGAGACCCATAGCATGCTAGGATATGGTATGAGACTTTGTCTCTGATCATTTGCATGTGGATACATTCCAGGGCATCATGCTATCTAACCAAAGTAGAGCTATGCTTGTTGCTAATATTGATTGAAACTCCTCCACCTTTTGTCAATGTCTGTATGGCTGATGGTCTAAATGTGCGGAAGGCACTGAAGCTTTGCACTGCCAGAGTACTTCCTCTGGCATGTTGGTGTACATCCATGTTACATTAACCTCAACACTGGGTAGTGGAGTGGAGGTGGTGGTACTACTAACCCCAGACTTTGCCTTCTCCATTCCATGGTGGCCCTCCCCACTGTTGGCAGAGGTAGACTGGCTACAGGGAATTTGGTAGTTGTGATGTGCACACGAGCACCTGTTGTTTACTAACTCTCTACACCACAGGTCTACAATGTTGCACATCTGTCCCATGGACTCTTACAGGTTTACATGCAGAAAACTAACCAGCCTTTCTATGGCTGTAGTTGTCTCTGCCTGTCCTAGTATTATGGCCCAACACAAATTCTGAGTGGCAGCCATGAAGGCAGTTAGCTTAGGAAGGGGCAATATGCATGGGCATTGGCACATCAACTCCTGAAATCACCACCTAGCTGTCAGCAGCCGGTGGGGGGGGGGGGACTATCCCATGAATGATGAGGACTATTCTTGGGTGGGTGTGTTGGTACCTCCCTATTCAAAGGTTGTGGTGGTCTGCACAGACACTAGAGCTTTGTTTGTGAGTTTTCTTCTGGAAAGGAGTGAGGATGTGACCATCACATTGCCCAAGACTGCCACCAAGCCTCCCAACTGCACCAGACTTGACTTCCATAATTATCAGAACAAGACTTTTCCCAAGATCAGACAGGCATATATTCATAGAAAAGGACCCTGATAACACAGTAGCTGAGAAAATACCAAACCATTACCTAAACTATGGAAGAACCCTACAGCATCAACCACAGACCAATGAAACAACTATAAGACAGAGTTTTGCAGAAAAGTAATGTGCAACATATCTTAGGCATATGGCTTTTTAATCTGTAGTTCTGAAGTCCTTGTAACACAAAGAAGCCATGCTTGTATGTTGCATCTTCTTGCATTATGCAAACACTGAAGATAGTAAATAGTGTTCAGTCTACCCACCTGTGATATCCTTGATGGATGTCTGACATGTGATGTGCAATGCTCCTAAAGCATTTTTATATAGGTAAAGTACTTGTATACTAAACAAAGTACTACATTAGCCTAGAATCCCCTTGAGTACCCATTTCCCTATAGGTCCCTTCTGACTCAGTTACACAGCAAACTTTTTCACTTTTTCTAGCATGTCGAAGGGTCAGTTGCTAGCGTCCTCTCCTGTTCAGCTGGTGAATCTGGGCATCTTGAGGCAATGTTACAATTGACTCATGTACACAGACAACCCACTCCTTCTCCCACAAAACACAAATACATGTGAGAGATGCAACTATATAGCCAAACTGGAGGCTGAGCTCTCTCAACTCAGGACTGGCAAGACCAGACAGGAGGAGAAGGAAACCACGCACACCACAAACCCAGTTTCACATAGAACTATCACAACTGCAAAACAAGCACATAAACACACAAAGACATACTCGGAGGCACTGATCAAAAATCTACCAAAACTACAGAGGCCTCCAAAGCAGACACCCAAGCAACTGCCACCTCAAGACATAAGACATGCAACACATAGTTCTCAAAGTCAGTGTGCTAAACAGTCACAGCCCTTAAGGCCAAACACAATGCCAGACACACTTGTTATAGGTGACTCCATAGTCAGACACACTGACGTCCCACTCACCAGACTGAACAAGGAAAAGATCACAGTAAGCTGCCTGTCAGGCGCTAGAATCCGCCACATAACTCAAGCACTCAGGTCACTCCACAGCAAGTACAAGTATGACTCAGTCATTGTCCATGCCGGTGTGAACGACCTGAGACGTACCTCCCTGGACTACATGAAAAGAGACATAGAGGAGCTCTCAGATTATGTAGCCCAGGCCGGTATGACCCTGACCCTGAGCAGTATCCTACCCTCACCAAAAATGATGCCACAATACAGAGACAAAATGATCAGCTTTAATAATTGGCTTAATTACTGGTGTCATTCTAAGGGGATCCAATGTCTGTCTGCCTGGGATGACATGCTTGACAAGCCACGCTGCTTCGCAAGGGACAGCTTGCACCTGTCACCCCTGGGCTTCCGGATATTGGCAAAGGCTCTTGCCACCCCATAGTGCCTTTTTTAGGCAAGGCTCAAATGATAAACCTACCGCCCTAGAAAACAAAAAATGGAGAAAAACTAAGGGTAATACTGCTCAATGCCAGAAGTCTAAACCTCAAGATGCATGCCCTCGAAGCCCTCCTCAGTATGGAGAACATCGATGTCTGTGCTGTGACTGAAACCTGGTTCAAGGCTCCTGAGAGCACCCCAGCACTATCAGGTTATACCTCATATCATGCGTTCCGGCCCCAAAATCCGGACCGAACTACAAAAGGAGGGGGAGTATCCATATTCATAAAGGATACCCACACCTCCAGGTTAGTGGCAACGCACGAAGCATCGGAGACCATCCAGGTGCAATTAACCATAGGTAAAACTGCCCTACAGTTTGTAACATGCTACAGACCACCTTCTTAAACTCAGGAAACCCACACAGCCATCTTGAAGACACTGGAGAGTATGAATGTCTCTCCAAACACCATCATATTGGGTGACTTCAACTACCCAAACATAGACTGGGAACATTACTCAAGCCCCAACACCCTAACCCAAAGGTTCCTTGAGTTCATAAACTCAAATGCTATGGAACAACTAGTCACCATTCCCACAAGAGGAGAAAATATACTAGACCTGATCATCACAAACATGGGGACAAAATGCTCCACACCAGAAGTATATCCCTCATTGGTGAGATCAGACCATAAATTAATCTCACTGGAGATCCACATCCCGCCCCCACCCCCAGCAAAAAAGACCACAGTGAAGAACTTCTCAAAAGCAAACTTCACACTTCTTAAGACTGGAGTGGTATCCTTCAAGGCCCTCGAGCCAGTGGAAACCACAACCCACTCTGCTGAAACCCTTACAAATGCCTTCTACGAGCACCTCCAGGAATGTATGGATCAAGCAATCCCTAATAAAATCAAGACCCTTTCCACCAAAGGCAGGCCGGTCTGGTGGACTCCAGCCATAAACAAACTCTACAACAAGAGGAGAAAGCTACTACATGACAGAGCAAAATCCCTAAATGGGAAGGCATCTCTGATCAATACTAGCAAAAAACTACGATCACTCATAAAATCATCCAAGGCCAACTTTGAGAGAAAAATTGCTAATGACACAAAAGACAATCATAAAGCCTTCTTTAGCTATGTTAGAAACCTGGGTGGAAACTCCCAGATATGCTCAGAATTAGTCCAAAATGATAAAAAAATCACTGAACCCACAGACATTGCCAACATACTGGCAGACAGGTTCAGTGCAAATTTCTCCCTCCCCCCCCAAAAGGAGAAATATCTATCCCACCAGAGTCTAGCCTCCCAAACATCTCAGATGCCCAGGTGAGAGCTGCTCTCTCTAAAGCAAAAAACACAGCATCAATGGGAATGGACGGTGTCCCCGGCTGTGTGCTACACGAACTCAATGAGAAACTAAACCCACAAATAAGGCTGCTGTTTAATCTTAGCCTTACTACAGGATACGTACCCAAAGAATGGCGTACGGCAACTGTGGTCCCACTCCACAAAGGCGGTGCTTCTACGGACCCTGGAAATTACCGCCCCATAAGCTTGACGAGCCTTGTCTGCAAAGCTATGGAGAGGATCATAATAGAACTCATAAATAAAGACATTGGGGACCTACAGACACTGGATCCTACCCAATTTGGCTTTGTCAAGGGCAGATCCTGCCTCTTGAACTTGGTCGACTTTTTTGAAACAGTCACTAAGGCCATTGATGAGGGTAAGGCAGTTCACACAGCCTACCTTGACCTAGCAAAAGCGTTCGACACAATACCCCACTCGGGCATCATAGAAAAGCTCACCAGCTTAGATGTAAACCCATATGTCACAAGATGGGTTGCAAACTGGCTCAAGGACAGAACACACAGGGTTAGAGTTGCTGGTGCCATGTCAGACTCTAAGCCGGTCACGAGCGGTGTCCCACAGGGCTCAGTCCTGGGCCCCCTCTTGTTTGGCATTTATTTTTCTGAAGTGCAGGCAAACATAGGGGAATTGTGGCTGACAAAATTTGCAGATGACTGCAAACTGGGCACCATAATTGACACTCCATCAGACACAGACATCCTCCAGAAAGGTCTCATAGAAATGGATAACTGGTGCCAGAGCCATGGCCTTAAGCTAAATGCCAAAAAATGTATAGTCATACCCTTTGGGAAAAACAAGGTAACCCCTAATTACCACATAAGTGGTAATCCATTAAACACGGAAGAAGTTATCAGGGACCTGGGGACCCAAGTTGACAGTAACCTCTCTTTTGACACTCACATTGCCAAAGTGGTTAGGAAGACCTTCTACATTGCCCACCTGATCATGAAGGGATTCACATCCAGATCAGGAGAGGTCATTGTACCCCTGTACTCTTAACTTATCAGACCAATGATTGAGTACAACGCCCCATTCGGAATGTACCTTACCCGACACCTGCAGCAGTTGGAAAGACCCCAAAGTTCCTCACCAAAAGGATAAAGGGGCTCAAACATATGTCATACGATGCCCGACTGAAGAAACTCCAGCTCTATTCAGTCGCATACCGTCTGCTCAGAGGTGATCTGTGCCTGACATACAAGGCCATGTCCAACCCGGAATTAATGGACATGCTCCACCTCAAAAAATCCAAATCCACCAGAGCCACGAGAGCAAGAGACTTAAACCTCAACACGGACATAAATAGGACGTGCTGGAGGGACAGATTCATCACCCAGAGACTCCCTACACTATGGAACAGAATCCCAGTCCATGTGAGGCAGAGCCCCTCACTGACTCTGTTCAAGAGAAATCTTGACGAGTGGATGGGAGATCATAGGTTTACCCTGGGAATCATCTCTGTATCACTGCTGGACAGAGGCACAGCAAACTAATGGGTATAGTACTCTCATCCTAAGGGGTGGTGAAAGCCACACACACTCTGGCTAGGCTTATAAATGCCCTAGGGCAGATAGCCTAGTATGAACCTATGAACCTATTCTGCACCAGTGTTTACCATGGAGGTCAGAGCTATCTGAACTCTCATGTAGATATGCCAGGATGTCCTTTGTTTCTGTCATAGTTGGCAGTGTTGACAGACAATCTCCTGTGATCTTAGCACTGCAGTCATGTAAGTATTTTTAAAGCACTGTGTTCATCTTTATGAAAACTGCACTGAATGTAATTACAAATATTTAGACGTGTATGAAATTAATTGAAACTTAAAATCCTTTGAGAGAGCTGCATCACTTGTTAAATATTTCCAGCTGTATGTGTGTGTGTGTGTGTGTGTGTGTGTGTGGGTTACATTACTTAACTGCATACTTATCATCATCTGCTTTCTTAAGTTGGTTGCACTGCCTGTTTGCTTTAGATAACTAATAAACTGTAAGATTTAAAAGAAGTCTAATTATTTACTATTTAAGTAACAGTATGCGTACATGGCATAATGTAAGAACACATTGCATATTATGTAGTTGTAATTCAGTCTAGATTGTAGTAAATAGGAATATTATCATATTAGCCATGATTTTTGGGTAAAAGCCTTGGTTTCCTTGTTTTGTTGATTATTAACAGTATGTTTTCTATTTAGTTGTGAACAAACTGGGCAGCATGAAGTCTTGAGTTTAATGTTAATATTTTAACAATGGATACATTTTAATTTATCTTGCTGTTTGCAGGCACATAGGGTGTGAAATGTACTGTGTTAGGCTACAACCGTTTCTCCGGTACTTAGTGCTGACGTGTAAGGCTGTGAGTTTCTAAAGTGCAAGATTTGATTCTTCAGCATTCGTTTCTCTACTGCGTGACTTTGGCCAAAACGCTTCACCAGACAGTTCTCTTTGACTGCCCATGAAAACAGAACAGTAGGTCATCCCAAGCTGTTAGCAAATGCATTGCACATTTGTTTTTTGAGTTCCTGAATCCTTCACCTAGCTGAGATGCTCCAACAGTGGACCAGTAATCAAGAAGACTCAATCCTCACCACAGGCACCAGTGGGGGATGTGCACTGGGAAAAAGACAAGTTACACACACAGTATTTCCAGATGCAGGTCTCTGCATCAAGTGCAATTTCCCTTAAGAGCACACAGAGACCACAGTCAGTCTGGGGCTGGTTTCTCCCTCTTTCTCTAGACTTCCCAATAGCACAGCTATAGAGCTGAGATTTCAGCTGAGTGGTCAAGCCAATACCTCCAGCACCCTCTCTGTCTAACTAGTGCTTCATGTCCCTGCCCAAGTAGTTGACACACACACACTCTTTGAGGTTTATTTTACACACACACACACACACACACACACACACACACACACACACACACACACACACACACACACACACACACCTACACCTGGGAAAGGCTGGCACAGGTTTACTAGATATGCCCCCTTTTTGCCCAGACTATAAGGTAGTTATCACTGCCACCAGCCAGCTCCTTATCAGCTACTTTATGGCCTTTACCAAAGGGTGTCCAATCTTACTGTGTAATGTTACTATTAATACAAATTGCAGTTTGATCAAGAGCAAAGCTATTAGGCGTGACCTACACAGTATCACCAAATAAATATGCAAGTACTCTCAGTACTTAAATATCTCTAGACAGATCAACCACAATGAAAGGTTTACATATATTTAATAATAAATAATTAAAGAACAAGAAAATACTCAGTATATATTTATAGTTACATCAGAGTTCAAAATCACAGGAAATATTTAAAAAAACATTGCAGGACAGTCTCAAATAATGAAAGAAAACATCTAAGCTAAGCTTTGCTATATTCCTGACTGTATCTAAGAGAATTACTATACCCTAGTTAACTTACTTACAGAGCAAGGCAGATGTGTGATGAATGGATCTTTTCAGGTCCAAGACCGAATACAGAATGCTGCTCCTCTCTCTAAGAGACCTCTTAAATTTATATCTCAAACATTACTGCTGGGATAGCTTGCAGAATGACATCAATTTCTTGTCATGTGACTCTATCCTAGGTAAAACCCCCACTACTGAAAGCTAGCAATATTTAGCATCTACCTATGAAAATATATAGACCTCAGATCTTTTGGCAGATGGTGGAAGTTGTAAAACAATAAAACACTTCCAAGACAATACAGAAAACTTCTTAGTTTTAGACATTGTGTCACTGAAACTGAAAGATAACATTTTTTATGGTCTGGCCATAAAATAATTTAATTTCCGCTATTTTTCTGAAGTCAGCCTGCTGTATTCCAGTTTCCACAGTTAAAATGTATGCATCTAAACAGTTACAATAGTGCAGGTACATTTCTGTTCAATTCCAGCAGGGCACTCTGTGGTTACATTATAAGCACTTTGCCAATACCTTCAAGCAGTTTGATATACACATGACGTGCACTTCGATTACATTTGTAACACAAACATCTTGTATAAATCATGTTGATATTCACAACTGACATAATCATTTGCAAAATTCCAGACAGCTATGCTTGACAGTATCTCCTTTTCTTACACTTCTATATAAATCATGTTAATATTCACAAAATGACATATAATTACACATAAAATTCCAGTTAGCTGTACTGGCAGTACCTCCTTTCTCACATTAGCCTCTAATTATTGCTTCATTATATGATATTTGATGATGAATTCTAGCCCATGTCTTGTAGTTTAATGGTTTACAAGATGCATTTTCATTAAGTATGAGAGTTAAGGGAAGAGAAGTTTACTGTTGCTTATGCAAAGTCTGTTTTCAGTGCGAGACCATTTTATTTTGGTTAGCTAATGGCTGTTACTGTTTTTTTTTTAAATTGTAACATTTTTAAGTAATGGTTTTAAATTAGCTGCGTGTCCCTGCCATCACTGTAAAAGTGAAAAAAAAAGCAAACAAGTATGCACACTGATAGGCTTCAGCAGTGCTTTATGGTAGTTGGGAGAGACAGCCAAGTAATGGGATTTTGGTATGACTACATGGAGGGTGGGGTGGTGAGTTCATTACCTTGCCTTGGCTCCCATTCCTTCATGATCTAGCTCTGGACATATCTCAGATGCCAATTTAACTTGGTGTCAGTTAGTCCATATTCAGGATGCATGCATCATCAGACCCTGCATGCTATGATGATTTGGGGGAAGAGGTTAGGACTGTGTGCTGAGGCACTAGCTTAATATAGTGTGTACTGTTAGGGTCTATGCCCTCTGTAGGACTTGAATTTCTTGCCCATCTATCATTTGATTACACTAACTCAGCATCATTGATGTTGAAACTGTGAGCCCTTGAGTAGGGAGCTGTACCTGGTCTTGCACAAAAAAATGATTTTCCTTAGGATGAACCCTTGCTTCCTACTGCAGAAGTTTTCAAAGATTTTTGTCAACCTGTGATTTCATCTTCTAGTTTTCATGGTTTGAGTAGAAACCAGATATGGAACAACCCCTTATACATTGTATGAGTACAAACACCTGCGGTATTACCTGAAGAAGGTGCATGAACTTAGAAAGCTAGACCAAGTTTTCATCTCTTTGCTTCATTGAGGGAACAGCATATAATTCCCAATAAGACTATTTCCAAGTGGATTGTCTAATGCATCACCTTTTGATATCAGTTGGCTAACCATCATCAGCCCCCTTTTTGACAGGGTATCGTGTTAACGATCACCACCTCTCTCGATTCACTGCCACACTCCTGCCTTCTTCAACACTCATGCTTGACAGTTGCAGAACTTCTCTGACAGTCCATCCACCTCTTTGCTGAATGTTCTTATTTCCTCTTAACTTCTTTCTGTCTGTCCCACATCATCTTCACCAGACTGTCTTCTGCTTTTCTGCACATGTGTCCAAACCACTGTAATCTGTTCTCTTTGATCTTTTCTGCAACTGGAGCTACTTTGGCTTCTGCTCTTATGCACTAATGTTTTTGTCTTTCCCGCAGTGTGCATCCTACCAGAAGTTTGATGCCTCAGTCTATCCCCTTTGTTCTTGTACACTGGGATATGTCTTTCTCTCCAAACTGCTATGAATAGCCTCAGGAGCCATTTCTCCCCTATCTCACCCAGCATCTTTATCATATTGGTTGTGACCTCATCTGAGCCTGCTACTTTCTCTGACTTCATTGTCCTTAATGCTATTATTACTTCTTCTAGGGTGGGCTCCTCCTCTTCTCTCATCGTAGACTGTGTTTGGGGTAGTGCAGCGTCTGTGGGGTTTTCTTCATTCAGAAGCTGCTACTTCTTCCATCTGCCTTTGATGTTCTGTGAACTGGTGAGCAAGTTGTTGCTGGCATCCCTTATGAAGGGTGTCTGACTGTCTTCTTTATCTTTCTGTCTTTGCTTTACAACCTGATATAGTTTCTTTGTGCCACCTAGTGAGTCACTTTCCAGAAGCCTCTGATGCCTTGTTCTTTGCTCTTGCTACTCCTCACTTACCCTGTTTCTTATATAATCAGTATTCCTTCTAATCCTGGTCCATCTTTTTCTATTTCCCACTTTTTCCTGCACTTCTCCTTTCTTTTGATGACTTCCTGGACTTCTGCATTCCACCACCAGTTTTCCTTATGTACCTTATTGCCATACCTGGCTCTACACACATCTATTCTGTAGTCATAACATGTGTTGCTTTGAGGCACTGCCATTCTTCAACTCCACCTATTTCCACATCTTCTTGGGATGGTAGAGCCCTGTGTACTTCCTTCCACTGCTGTACTTTCTCTCCAGTCAACTTCCGGCTTTTTAGCCTAGTCTCTGTTGACCTTAGAGCCTTTTCTGACCACTGCTTGCAGCTGATTGTGGCAACCAGTGGCTTATGCTGTGGGCTGATTTTACAATTATTTATTCTACCCCAGTGCCCTTTCCTTACTAGGAGGAAATCTACCTGTGTTGCATGTTGAGCACTCTTGTATGTGATCATGTGACTCTCTCTCTTTCTGAACCATGTGTTGCTACTATCAAGTCATTTGCCAGACAGAAGTCTAGAGTGGTCTCTCCTTCTTTATTCCCATGCCCCGCCCATGTGGACCCAGGCAGTCCTCATATCCTGTTCTGTATGTCCTGATATGTGCATTCAAGTCCCCCATTATCAATGCCAATTCATGTTGTCCTGCTTTATCTAGTAGGTCCTGCAACTGCTGTCTGAATGCACTCTTTTCCTCACTATCACAACCCTGTTGTGGGGCATAGGCTGAGAATATGAATACTGCCCTATCATTATACTGGAGTTTGATTGCTAGGAGTCTGTGACTAATTCAGATGATATCCCTTACTGACTTCTGAAGCCTCTCTCTCACCACAGTTCCCACACCATTTCTAGCCTGTCCTCTTCCTCCTGCCTATAAAGACTCTAGATCCTGTTCCAAGTGGTTTCGCTGCACTACCCTTCCATCTTGGATCCAAAGGATGTCCAGCCTCCTCTGTATCATCATGTCATTCACTTCAAAGCTGCATCTTGTCAGTGAACTGACATTAAGTGTAGCAATTCTCAGTTTATGCTTGGCAGGTTGATTGGTTTTATGTCCAGCTTTTGCCCAACAGATCTATCCCAAGTAATTCAGGCTGGGCAACCGGCTGTTATCTTATTGGTCCAGGGCTGCTGGGCTTTATGGTACACACACACTGGCCAATAGGGGCACATACACCACTCCCAACATTAGCATGGATTCCTGGCATAGGTTGGAGTAGACAGGGTCCTCAACCCACTTATCAGCAAATATCCATGCCCATTTGGCAACATTTGTCAATATGACCGAATCATCTAAGGCCATAATTTACAACGTTGAGTGGCCAGCTCTGCCACGACATACAGTCTGTGATCTGTGTTCTCCTGTTTTGAAGATCCTATGTAGCACAGTAGATTCCCAAAGTGGTTGGTCGGTACAACTTTCCCCCCTATAGGGCACCATGTAGAGTCTGTGCTGCTGCCCACAGCCCCATTCATTGGTAAGTTTGAGATGGAAACACTCAGCAGGTTTTTCAGCATTGCGAGGAACCCCATAGAAACACAAGGAGAACATGCAAATTGCAAATAGGCATTAGTTGGAAGTCAGGATCGAACCTTGTACATGGGATGTGAAGTCCTTAACCATTATGCCAACTGGTCTCTAAGTTGGCTAACCAACCCTAGAAAAATGTTGCAGTCAAATATCACTCTACTTGAGGAATGGCTGTGTATAATGCTTCATGCCAAAATACCAGTATTACAGGTACTTTTTCATGCCCACTTGACCCTTGGTGCATACCCTCACCAGGTATTATCATCTGAGTGGTGAGTTAGGTAATCAAGCCATAACTGGGATGTCAGTTCTCCAAGGCGCAGTCATCTGATTCCCAACCTTATCTTCCATTTCATTCAACCCAATTGGTACTATTTAGGTTTCAACCCAACCTAAGACCAATCAAGGATTTAAATTACAAAAAAAAAAGAAAAAAATAGGTACATTGTAACCAAATAAGTTCATATTGCAAGAGAACCCACTTTGTTTTCTACCCGCTGTGGCTGTTGGAGTTCTATTTAAGTTGGAAAATGTTATATATACTTCTGGAATGTTGTCATAAGGAATGAAGATAGCACAGTTCTGCTGTGACTGTTTTAAGTCAGAAGTGCAAGCAAACACATTATATCTCTTACTCTTTCTTCACACTTTACTTGTCATAGATGTTGCGTTATGCATCCTATCAAGCATTTGTTTTTATATTTGATTGGCAACTGCTATTTTGTTAGCTTCAAACATAAATCTCTGGGGACAAATTATTTATGCCTTGAAAGAAAAATAACACTGTTTCTTTCCTTACTTATGATTTTTGCTCAGGCAATTTCTCTGCAACATCTTTTATCTTGAAACATCATGTAAAATCTGCATATCTCAGATTTTTTTTCATGCTGTTCTTTTACTTGTAACTCTAGAATTAGCCAAACAAGCTATTTTTCTTACAACACTTCTTACACTTCTGGTAAATATGCCATACTCAACATACCTGTTACATATAGTTTCTTGCTGACCTGTATTTCACTTGAAGACCATAATTTCAGATTAAGTAACATTTCCTGTAGTTTCAGAAGGGTCTGTATTATATTAGTGAACGCTTGAAACTGCGAATGCTATATAATCGACCCAAACACTACAAAAATGCAAAATGTCGAACACCTGGATCAGCGTTTTTTTTCCCCGGGAAAAAAATTGCTGATCTGTAAAAAAAACCCCACAAAATAAAGTGGGGGGGGGGGGTTGAGCCACACCCCCCTACTTAAATATACCAACTCCAAGATTGCACCACAGTGGAGGAAATGGCAAAGTCCCGAAAATGGCCCAGTGATTTTTTCCCTACGAAAAAATCACTGTTCCGTGCTTTCGGCATTTTGCGTAAAGACATTCAATGAAACAACTCTCACAACTTTAAGTGTTTGCTTAAATAATAGGAACCCGTTTCAGAAGGCTTAAATCAAAGGCCGTTTTCTAAGTGTTTAAGAGCAATATTTAAAATCTGTCCCCAGTTTGGAGCTTTTGTTCCTCAGTATTTTGGCTATCTCTCTAACAAGTGTGCAAAAAGGATGAGAGCTATGTTCCTTCTCTTCTATTTCCTAACCGTTGTTTTCACTTGCCTATCACATTGTGCAGCTGGTTATTATTTTTGTTTTCAAAAAAGATGAATAAAAATAGAAAATCAGAGAACCTGT
Organism: Protopterus annectens; assembly: GCF_019279795.1. NCBI lineage: Eukaryota > Metazoa > Chordata > Ceratodontiformes > Protopteridae > Protopterus > Protopterus annectens. Next base: position 798,574,057 of record NC_056750.1, read on the forward strand.
AAGTGACTCCCTTTTTTAATTTAACGTTTATTTAATATTAGGGCCATACATTAGACTTTATGTACCATGTAATCAAACCACAGATATTTACTTGTTCCACTTTTCTGATATTCTACACTATGCTTTTATTTTTCCTGAAATGATCTGCACATTAGGAATATATTATGCACAATATCTGCAAACATGATCCACAATTGTGCATTGCTGGCTTGCAGTAAAAAAAAAACACATGGCAGAGCCCTGTGCAACTCACAGAAGTACCCAACACCCCTCAGAATTAAAGCATATTCTGCTGCATACCAAGAAAGGTGCACATCTGGAATAGTTATGCAGATGAAGTCCCCTGCTTTATCCATGATTCATAAATGTGTAAATCTTGCAACACACTGTGAGGCAGAGGATGAAAACTTGGGGACAACTGCTGCCAACCATCTATAACTAAACAATTAAAGTCCGCTATGATTCAGACAAACAGAAAATGTGATCAGCCCTCGCAGAAAAATGCAGACAATGTTATTTGCGAATAAATAATACTGTAAAAATAGAGTAGTGCTAATGCCTACAGTTAAAACTGTACTGTGCATGCCAAGCACTTCTGTCCTTCCACATAAATTGATGCAACATTGGTTCTAGAATGAGTACAAATATATGGCTATATCCCTTCATTCACATTATATGCAAATTAGATTTGGTCTTAAGGAACAGAAATTTCAGTGAATCATGACATTTCAGCAGAGCAGGAAAATAATATTGTGCACTGCCACCCCCCTGTGCCATCCTACTGGTCAAAGCAGACATCATTATCAACAAATACATGCATTATGTCCAGAGGTCCCTCAGTATTACACATCCCCCATGTATGCGCATCAGCAAGGCTGTGCTGCACTGTGCTGTATTATGGTATTTGGCAAGCACCGATGATTGTCTGACCCTACCTCATCACTTCTGGCAGCTAGCACAACTGTCGTGTTTACATAGCAATATAGCTGTCTGGAGAAAATGCAGTACAACAGTGAGCTTTCATTCCGCTGACTGTATCTGCTCAACTTAGCATGCGAGACAGTTTACAGCAGTTTACAACATCTTGCAAGTGACATGCACAAGGCAAACATTTACTGGCTATATAAAAAAAAAATCTAACCATAATAGCTGTATACATCCCTCCAGACAACAACACTGACACTGCTGAGGAGCTGAGTCAATGCTAATATTTCCCAAGAAATGCCAGTTCTAGGGGACCTCAATATTGACTGACTAACAACACAAAATGATACCTCTATTAATAATATCAATTTCTGCGGTTTTAGTCAACTTGTATGTACCCCCAATTGGGCACATTAAAAATAGTAATAGACAAAGCATACTGGACTTCATCCTTACCAACTCCCCAACTAAAATTACAACCACTGGTACCCTCCATGACAACTTAAGTGACCACCTACACATTCTTGCCATAAGCAATAACATTTGCACTCCAAAAAAATCAGAAATGCAAACTCTCATGTACTTAACCAACTTTGATGCTGATACTTTTACTGCTATGTTTAAAAGAGTCTATATTATATACTCAAAGCTACTAAAGCATTTCAAGAAACTAAATCATTCCTTTCTAGCCACTAAGTCATTCTTAATCCTAAAAAGACTAAGTTAATTATATTCACAAACAAACCTAACAAAAAATAACTCTCAACCCCTCTCTACTTTATCCACAAACGGCACTAAAATTGAGACAACTAACCATGCCAAACTGCTAGGCATTAGCATAGATAACCAAATAAAATTTGACATCCATATATCCCAAATAATCAAAAAGTTCATGTTAAACTCAGTGCTCCCTATAGGGTTAAACCTTATCTAACTCCACAAGCCAGGTTAACCACTGCTAGGTCTCACCTTCTATCCACTCTTCTATACTGTTCACAAAATTTCATCAACTTACGCAAAGCCGACCTCCAAAACCTTGAGTCCTGCTACAACAAAATAGCTAGGTTCACCACAAATCTGCCTTATAGTGCTCACCACTGCATTTCTCTAAAACAACTGAACTGGCTCAAACTCCCAAATCTCTTAACAACCCTCCCACACCGACAAAATTATTCAAAACCCAAATGACTGCCCTACAATTTATTTATTTTATTTTATTTTACATTTGTTTACCGGGAAAATCCGACTGGATACATGTCCATTTTCAGCGGAGGCCCGGGGAGAAAAGCTCCAACATCAGACAAAAACAGAAAATATGCGTTACATAAATACATTTCAGTTGTTGTGGTTGTTTATACGATACATGTCATTATATTCTAAAAACAAACAAACAATGTAGTAATATTACTAACATAAGTACTATAGGCAGCTTCCTTTAATACATTTACTGAACAAACAACAATATTACGGTATTGGTAAGGAGACGACTATTCCTGTGAGAATCAAATAGACACCGGATAGTGGTCTTACTTGAGAAATTTTTGTCTCAGGAGAATAAGAAAAGGATTTAGGTTAGAGCGAGTAGTGAAGACCCTTAGGATCCTAGGTAGGAGTTAATCAGGAAATGAGCATTGGCATAGCCAGTGCGACTGGAAGTGGTGGAATAGCTGTTTTTTGAATTGGGGTAGACAAGTAATTGTGATAATACTAAGAGGAAGTGAGTTCCAAACTTTTCCAATGACATTTGTAAATGGAGCATCACCTCCTGAGTTGGAAGATTTAACCATTTTCAAGAGTGGCCTGTTAGAGGAGCGAAGACTGTTTAGGTTGGTATATGGTAAGACTAAGTTCTCAAGTGAAGGACATTTGTCAGAGTGTTTGAGCATTTTAAATGCCTCAGTAAGTTGGGTCAGTTTTACAAGGTTTGGGAGTTCTATCCACCCTAGGTTTTTTAGGTTGATACAATGATGGGTTCTATATGGAGTTCCTGTTGCAAATCTTGCAATATGATTGTAAGAACAGGAGAGTTTGTTTAAGTCGGTTTTGTTCAGGTTGGTGAAAATTGTGGATGCATACAGAAGGGTAGAGAGCAAATGTGTCCGGGCAATGGTCACTTTTGCCGTTGGTGTTAGAAAATATTTGATTCTGTATAGTGATCCTAGTTTTTTGTTCACAGTTTTGATGGCTAAATTAATATGTATGTCAAATCTGAGTTTATTATCAATGGTGACTCCTAGTAGTTTCGTGTGAGGGTCTGGAGAGATAATCGTCCCATTATTTGATTTTATAGAAAAGTCTAAAAGGTGAAGTTTGTGGGTTGGTTGAAAGAGTAATAATTTAGTTTTCTTTGGATTTAGGATTAACTGTCGACCAGATAGCCAGTTTTCCACTTTGGTAAAGCAGCTTTGAGTTTTGGTTAGTAGTCTGTCTGGAGATATGTCATAACATACTAGTGTCGAATCGTCCGCATATTGAATACAGGTAGCCCCAGGGATGGCTTTATGAAGATCGTTAATGAAGACTGAGAAGAGAAGTGGTCCTAATATGGACCCTTGAGGAACTCCAATGGTGTTTGGTAACAAATTGGAGAGTTTATTCTGCCAGATAACTGCTTGTTTCCTGCCAGAGAGGTAGGCATTAAACCAGTCTAAAGTTAAGTTATCCAGGTTAAAATTTTTTAAGGTGTCTAGAAGTAGTTGGTGGTTGACCATATCAAATGCCTTTGATAGATCCAGAAAGAGTGCAGATGATACTTTTTTGTCATTACGATTATGATTTATTGTGTCTGTAAAGGAGAGGAGGGCCGTTGTTGTGCTGTGGTTGAGTCTAAAGCTGTGCTGAGAACTGGTTAGTAGTTTATTTTGGATAAGATATTGAAGGAGTTGTTTATGCATACATTTTTCCATAACTTTGGCCAGAGGGGACATTATAGCTATGGGCCTGTAGTTAGATAGTTCTGTGGAGGACCCCCCTTTATGAAGTGGAATAACGTGGGATATTTTCCATATCGACGGGATTATAGATTCTGTAAAGGTCCGATTGATAAGGATAGAAACAGGGTTGGCTATGACATCTGCGGCTTTTTGTAGGTATTCCGCTGGGAGGAGGTCTGCTGAGAGGGTAGTTGGTTTAAGTTTTAGTAGTAGGGATCTTATTATGGATGTGGGGACGGGTTTTAGATTGAAAGTATGTGCAGGTTCTGGGATATTCTCGATTACCGGCAAGTTGTTGGCGGTTAGTTGGTTGGCTAAGGTTTGTATAATATTCGTAAAGAACGTATTGAAGGTATTGGCTATTTCTTCAGGGTCTTTGTCCAGTACTTCTTCTGGGGTCGGAGTGGACGACCTACCTGGGTGGAGAAGGTTATTTAAGCCTGCCCAGAATTTTTGTGGGTTATTTTGGTGTTTACTCTGTAGTTGGCAGTAATAGTTTTTTTTTATGTAGGTCCAACTACATGTCAGCAGCAGATCCCTCAGGTCACCAACAGACCACTGCTCAAAATTACACAGTCTCATAACACCCATGGAGACTCCCTCTATTCAAACAAAATTGCTAAGTACTGGAATTCCTCTCCAATAAACATACAGAGTACTCCCTCCTATCCTGCTTTTAAACTAAAACTGAAAGAACACCTTATAAACAACTGGCTATGGCCCTGTTGCTGTCCTGGATAACTTTTAATGCTCTGCACTTCCTCACCTTTTCTCCTACATACAGGCCATTGCTTTTACTCTCTCCCTGCATCAGTATCTGTCTACCCTTGTCTAAAGTCCTTTCTCAATTTCTACTTTTGATTTTCTTTTGACTACCCTCTTCTACTCATGGATACTCTTTTTCACTAATTTATTCTGCTTACAAACTGTAGCTTTTCAATGTCTTACTCAATCTGTATTTTTAATTTCCTCCGAGTTCCACATGTAAACAATTAGCTAGTTTTTACATGATGTGCATACACTGTATGCACTCTAATGTCAAATACTATAAATGCTGTGCTCTTCTGTTGAAATTGACTAATATGAATTGATTCATATTGTTTTTAGTCTACTGCCGAAATTATATTGTATGTTGAAATTGAATAATATATATTGAGTCTTACTGTTTTTAGTCTATTGTCTAAATTGTATTGTATGTTGTGTAGCTTTTCTCCCCGGGTCACCACTGAAAACGGTCTCCCAGCCCAGTCGGACGTTATTCGGTAAACAAATGTAAAATAAATAAACTCTGCTGGACTGAAATTCCTCACTATTTAGCCCATTCCCAACTACTATACTCTTAAACTGTCTTCCACAGTTCTGAAAACTTTCTGCTTTTGTCCAATATACTCCTTCAGTATACATCAAATCGAACCTTACATTCTGGGGATAACTCAGCTGGTAATGGAACCTTACATTCTGGGGATAACTCAGCTGGCAATCGAACCTTACATTCTGGGGATAACTCAGCTGGTAATCGAACCTTACATTCTGGTGATAACACAGCTGGTAATCGAACCTTACATTCTGGGGGTAACTAAGCTGGTAATCGAACCTTACATTCTGGGGATAACTCAGCTGGTAATCGAACCTTACATTCTGGGGATAACTCAGCTGGTAATCGAACCTTACATTCTGGGGATAACTCAGCTGGTAATTGAACCTTACATTCTGGGGATAACTCAGCTGGTAATGGAACCTTACATTCTGGGGATAACTCAGCTGGTAATCGAACCTTACATTCTGGGGATAACTCAGCTGGTAATCGAACCTTACATTCTGATGATAACTCAGCTGGTAATCGAACCTTACATTCTGGTGATAACTCAGCTGGTAATCGAACCTTACATTCTGGTGATAACTCCGCTGGTAATCGAACCTTACATTCTGGTGATGACTCAGCTGGTAATCGAACCTTACATTCTGGGGATAACTCAGCTGGTAATCGAACCTTACATTCTGGGGATAACTCAGCTGGTAATCGAACCTTACATTCTGATGATAACTCAGCTGGTAATCGAACCTTACATTCTGGTGATAACTCAGCTGGTAATCGAACCTTACATTCTGGTGATAACTCAGCTGGTAATCGAACCTTACATTCTGGTGATGACTCAGCTGGTAATCGAACCGTACATTCTGGGGATAACTCGGCTGGTAATCGAACGTTACATTTTGTTGATGACTCGGCTGGTAATCGAACCTTACATTCTGGTGATAACTCAGCTGGTAATCGAACCTTACATTCTGGTGATAACTCAGCTGGTAATCGAACCTTACATTCTGGTGATGACTGAGCTGGTAATCGAACCTTACATTCTGGTGATGACTCAGCTGGTAATCGAACCTTACATTCTGGTGATGACTCAGCTGGTAATCGAACCTTACATTCTGGTGATGACTCAGCTGGTAATCAAACCTTACATTCTGGTCGTGACTCAGCTGGTAACCGAACCTTACATTCTGGGGATAACTCAGCTGGCAATCGAACTTTACATTCTGGTGATGACTCAGCTGGTAATCGAACCTTACATTCTGGGGATAACTCAGCTGGTGATTATTTTTATGCCATGTCTCAAAAATGTGGAAGTTGCATGGCACTCTGCATAAGACGTATCACTAATCTTAAACCCATTAGATATCGACTGAAGTAGCATCTGATGGACACATGGTCGCTCTGTTGTTCTGCTGCTGGATAAACACATGCCTGCTCATACATTTTCCATATATTTTGGTTCTCTGAAAATATGGTCTCTGCTCCACAATCTGTCAAACCAATTATGGAATGCTTTAAAAATTTGCTGTTATAAAGGCAGTCCTGTGGAAGCAACACACAGTGGATCTGAATTTTTGCTAAGAACAGACACTTTTGGCAAAAAGCACAAACAAATACATGAAAACATACTTGGAGGCTCTAAATAAAAATCTGCAAAACCAACGGAGACCTCCAAAGCAAACATCCAAGCAACCTCCACCCCCCCCAACACAAACCATGAAACACATACTTCACAAAACCAGTATGCCATGCAATCACAGCCCTTAAGGCAAAATAACATTCCCAACATACTATTAATAGGTGACTGTATAGTCAGGCACACTGACGTCCCACTCACTAGGCTGAATAAGGAGAAGGTTACTGTTAGCTGCCTGTCGAGTGCCAGGATCCACCACATAACACAAGCACTCAGGTCACTCCAAAACAAGTACAAATATGACTCTGTCATTGGCCATGTTGGTGTGAATGACCTGAGCCGTACCTCTCTGGACTACATGAAAAGAGACATAGAAGAGCTCTCTGATCACATAGCCCAGGCCGGTATGACCCTGACCCTGAGTAGCATCCTGCCCTCACCAAGAATGATACCACGGTATAAAGAAAAAAATTCTCGATTTCAACAATTGGCTAAGTTTCTGGTGTCATTCAAAGGGGATCCGGTGTCTGTCTGCCTGGGATGACATGCTCGACAAGCCACGCTGCTTCTCTAGAGACAGCTTGCACCTGTCACCCTTAGGCTTTAAATAGCACAAGTAACAAAAAACTGAGGGTAATGCTACTCAATGCCAGAAGTCTAAACCTCAAAATGCATGCACTCGAGGCACTCCTCAGTATGGAGAAAATTGATATATGTGCAGTAACAGAAACCTGGTTTAAGGCTCCAGAGAGCACCCCAGCACTACCAGGCTACAACTCATACCATACATTTCGGCCACAGATCCCAAACCAAAATGCAAAAGGCAGTGGCGTATCCATATTCATCAAGGATATTACCCACACCTCCAGGTTAGTGGCACAGCACGATGCTTCAGAGATCATCCACGTGCAACTAACAATGGGCAAAACTACAATTCAAATTGTAGCTTGCTACAGATCACCCACTATGTCCCAGGAGCCCCATTCCGCATTTCTGGAAACACGGAAACATAAAGGTCCTACCAAACACCCTAATATTGGGTGATTTCAATTACCCAAACATTAACTGGGAGAACTACTCCAGCACTAACTCCCTTGCCCAACATTTCCTAGAATTTATAAACTCAAATGCCCTGGTTCAACTGGTCAACATTCCCACCACAGGTGACAACATATTGGACCTGGTCATCACCAACATGGGTGACCAGTGTTCCACACCGGAGGTCAACCTCTTGCTGGTTAGATCTGACCATAAACAAATCACTTTGGATATCCACATTCCACCCCCACCCCTGGACAAGAAAACCACTGTGAAAAACTTTTCAAAAGCAAATTTCACATTATTTAAGACCGAGGTGGAAAGTTTCAAAGCCCCCATGCTGGAAAATCCTTTACTAATGCATTCTATGGGCACCTACAAGAATGCATGGAGCATGCCATCCCAAGCAAAACCAAGACTCACTCCTCCAAGAAAAGGAAACCAGTCTGGTGGACTCCTGCCATAAACAAGCTATACGACAGAAGGAGGAAACTAGTACAGAAAAGAGTAAAATCCCAAGAAGGGAAGACATCCCTGATCAGTATCAGCAAGAAACCACGATACCTCATAAAATCATCCAAGGCGAGCTTTAAAAGAAAAATTGCCAAGGACTCCAAAGATAACCACAAGGCATTCTTTAGCTATGTCAAGAATCTAAGTGGCAGTGCTCAGATCTGCTCGGAGTTGGTGCAGAATGGCACAAAATACATTGAACTGACCGATATCACCAACATCTTGGCAGACAGCTTCAGCGCAAACTTCACCCCCCTCTCACCCCCAAAAGGGCCCATAACCATACCAGAAGAATGTAGAGTCCCTGAAATTACAGACACTCAGGTTAAAACAGCCCTCTCCAAAGCCAAAAACACAGCATCAGTGGGACCGGATGGTGTCCCAGGCTGTGTCCTACACAAGCTCAAAGATGTACTAACCCCTTACCTAAACACACTGTTCAAACTCAGCATCTCCACAGGCTACGTACCCATAGAGTGGTGCACAGCAATGGTTATTCTGCTCCACAAAGGTGGAGACACATCAGATCCCCGGGAACTATCTCCCTATAATCCTGACTAGCTTGGTTTGCAAGGCTATGGAGCGCAACATTATGGAACTCATTAACAGAGACATTGGGAACCTCCAAACACTGGACCCTACCCAGTTCGGCTTTGTTAAAGGCAGATCGTGCCTCCTAAACCTGGTGGACTTCTTTGAGATAGCTACCAAGGCTATAGACAAGGGAAAGGTGGTACACACAGCCTACCTAGACCTCACAAAGGCCTTAGACACCATTCCCCATTCTGATATTATAGATAAGCTCAACAGCCTGAACATAAACCCCTACGTCACAAGATGGGTTGCCAACTGGCTCACGGACAGAACCCACATGGTGAGAGTTGTGGGAGCGAGGTCTGACTCTGAACCAGTTACAAGTGGCATTCCCCAGGGCTCAGTCCTAAGACCCCTCCTGTTCTGCATATACTTCTCAGAGGTACAGGCAAGCACTGGAGGACTACGGCTGACCAAGTTCACAGACAAATGCAAACTAGAGGCTATAATTGACTCTCTGGCTGACACAGACATCCTCCAAAAGGGTCTCACTGAGGCGGATACCTGGTGTCAAAATCATGGCCTCAAGCTAAATGCCAAAATGTGCATAGTCATCCCCTTTGGAAAAAACAAAGTACCAACAAACTACCACAGAGGTTGTAGTCCCCTAAATACCGAAGACATAATAAGGGATCTGGGGAACCAAGTAGATAGTAATCTCACCTTTGATAATCACATTGCCAAAGTGGTTAGAAAATCCTTCTACGTGGCCCACCTAATCACAAAAGGGTTTGCAACCAGATCAAAAGAGGTCATTGTGCCCCTCTAATCATCACTCATCAGACCCATCATAGAGTACAATGCCCCATTTGGGATGTACCTTACAAGACACCTGCAACAGCTGGAACGACCACAGAAGTACCTCACCAAGAGGATCACTGGCCTTAAACAGATGTCCTATGCAGCTCGACTGAAGAAATTACAGCTGTACTCTGTTGCATACCGCCTACTCAGAGGTGATCTCTGCCTGACATACAAGGCCATGTCCAACCCAGAATTGATGGACATGCTCCACCTAAAGAAAACCTTATCCCCGCGAGCTGCACGCTCTAGGGATCTAAATCTCACCACAACAATAAATAGGACGTGCTGGAGGGTTAGATTCCTGTCCCAGAGACTTCCCATGCTTTGGAACAAGATCCCAATCTACATTAGGCAGAGCTCCTCGCTAACACTCTTCAAAAGAAACCTTGATGAGTGGATGGGAAACAGAAAGTTTACCTCGGGGATCGCTTCAGTGGCTCTGCTGGACAGAGGCACAGGGAGCTACTCTAAGGGGGCGGCAAAAGCCAACACATTCTGGCTAGGCTTATAAATGCCTTCGGGCAGATAGCCTATTAACCTACCTATGAACCTATTTAGTAAAACCATATACGCCTCAGGTAATGACTGTAAAGTTGTTGTGAACTAGGAATTACTCTGCAAAGTTTTATATTAGCATCTGTAATGTTTTCTTAAATGAGAAAATGTGATTGTATGTTTTAGAATATAATCTATACTAACAGTTATAAAATTTGTTTATTAACTAACCTTCTAGTCAGCTGATCTGGTCCTTCTTGATTTTCTCAGTTATGATCCACGTGTTAAGGGCGAAGGTTAACTATAACAGACAGAATAGCATATTTTACAGATGAGGACAGAGAGAGGGAGAACAGGCAAAATCAGGAATCAGAGGACAGGACTGAACCTCTGACTCCAGACCTATGGAGCAGAGATATTACTAGTGAAATGATCACAGCTCAACTGCCAAAATACATATTTCTTCATAAACATACTTTCACTGAAGACAAACTTGTAAAAATGTAAACACTGCAAGAAATTCCAAAAATGCCAAAGCAGTGCAAGTTAAATCGCCCAAAACACGACCTCTTACCACACAGATGCAGGAAACAATTTTATTAAGCTTTAACAATGCTTTTTGTTGTTTACAAAAAACAACTTCTTCAGATAAAAACATTTTAAAACACTGAGGTTTAAATTCCCCAACTTCCCATCACATGTTTAAAAACAGTAATATGAGTGGCTGTCCATTTCTTGCTTAGAAAGCAAACTCCACCTCCCTTCAAATAAAAGAAACAGTTCCACTATATTGTGAACATCAAAAAACATTAGTTGCATACATAAGCCTACCTAATGAATAAATAAAAACATTTCTAAAAAATGTTTACAAAAAAATATTTTCTTTAAAAGTATTATATTGTGATGCGTATATTTATATACATCTGTACAAAATATGTTTTAAAGCATGTGTTTGTAAGTATCCAAGCAGTATAAAAAATATTAATGAAAATGAAAAGAAATTTTTTTTTACCACCGGCTTAAGCTTCTTAGTTTTAAAATACACATAATGGAACTTCGTTCATTTATCCCTGCGTAATGGCAAGCATCCAGTCTCAATTGCCACATAAGTTCATTTTTCTCTAAAATCAATGAAACTGGCCCCCCTCTCCCCTCATTCCTAACTTTATTTATTGCCGGAAATGTAAACTGGTGTTGTGGGTACTCCATGATATGTCTTGCAAGTGCATTCTCCGCTTTGTGTCTCCCCATGGCATACACATGTTCGTATACCCGTTCGCGGAGTTTCCTGTTGGTTTTTCCAATATAGAATACTGTGCAGCATGTGCACTTAGCTAGGTATACTACCTGCTTGCTTTGGCAGTCAAATTTGCCCCTTGTTTTATATCTCTTGCCCCTAATCTCAAATGTTTGACTGGTGTCCATGTATTTACAATATCTACACATGTTACATTTAAACATACCCATTGTGTTTACCTGCCTATTTGGTTTCCTTTCCAGTATTTTTTTAAGTTGTTTCCCCGTTTAAAAACAATCCCAGGTTTTTCCTGGAATTTGTTTATCAATACACCATCATTCATTAATATATCCCGGTTCTTTTGGATTATGGAAACCACACTTTTAGCATCTAGGCTGTATGTAATAATAAAGCTGTAGGGGCTAATAGTTTGTCTGACAACTGGTAGTTCCGTAATGTGTTCACTGTGTTTGTTCAAGATGGGCAAATAAATTCCCCTTTCTCTTTTTAACTAGACTTCTTCAATTAAGTCCTGAATTAGGGTGACGGGGTAGCCTCTTTTCAAGAATAAATCTCTCATAAAGCCACATTCTTCCTGAAAATTGTGGTCTTTAGTGACCATCCTCGCAGCTCTAACTAGTTGGCCCTTTATTGCAGATTTCTTTTGTGTAAAGGGGTGACAGCTAGTATACTGCAAGAAAGAGTTAGAGTATGTGTCCTTGCAAAATATTTTTGCTATAAAACATGCATTGCTCTTGTCTTTAATTAGATCTACATCCAAGTATGCTATTCTATCTTGTGCAAAACATGATGTAAATTTAAGGAATTCTGATGTAGAGTTAAATAATTCAACCATCTCTTGTGCAACTTGTATGTCCCCCTTAACCAAAATAAATATGTTGTCCAAGAAACGTATGTACAATTGAATTTTCTCTTGGATGTGTGAATTAGACATAACGTACTCCCTCTCCCAAAACACTATTACCAAATTGGCCACACTGGCCCCACAAGGGGAGCCCATGGCCGCACCTATTTTTTGAAGGTAGTACTTGTTGTTAAATGCTACATAATTGCATGACAGGATTATGTCCAAAGTTCCTTAACCAACTTAATCTCATGACATGGTGCTTCGTTTTGTCTCATTATAAAGGCCACCCCATTCAATTGCTTCCACGTGGGGAATGGAAGAATAAAGGTCCTTGACATCTATAGTGAGGAAACTGAATTCCTCACTAAATGTGGTCCTATTAATTTCCTCTAAAAACGACCATGAATCTTTAGAAATCTGCCTTTCACTTTTGACGTATTTTTTCAAAATATTATCAACAGCTTTTGCACATGCATATGTGATGCTGTTTCTTGCGTCAACTAGTGGTCACATAGGAGGGTTATACAAGTTTTTATGGACTTCTGGTATTCCAAACAAGATAGGTACCCTGGGTGCTGGCATCGTGAGATAATTATACAGGTCAATGTCTATCCAGGCTTCTATAAACATGTCATTGATGTAAGACCTAATCCTAGAGTATCCAATATTTAATTAATTCTTAGATACTTCCACATGTGTCAGTGTTAACTATATCCATTATCCTGTTTTTATAATCTTCGTAGGTCATCACCACTAGGCCACCCCCTTTGTCTGGTTCCATAATTCTTATTGGAAAATTTTGTAAAGATTGCAACATGACTTTTTCTTCTTTGTTAATGTTAAATACACTTGTGTTTCCTAATAAGGACTTTCCTGTAACATAACATATGTCTAGTTCACAAAGTTGGTCAAACAGTGCTATTGTGGGGTGTAAGGGCGGGTGATAAGTACTAGGGATGTAATATTTCCCCCACACTTATTTGTTGTCCCATTAGTGCACATAAATTCAATTTCCTCACAAACATTTTTAGTTCAACCAAAGTTTTTACTAAATTAGCTCGTGTGGAAGGTACAAAGGTGAATCCCTTAGCCAATAACTCCACTAGTTCAGTGGAAAAAACAAACTCAGAGTAGTTGAATATTTTAAAGTCCAAACTAGAGTTATAGATTACCTTACATTTATGTGTGGTATCTAATTCTATGTCCATACTGTCCAGGTTTAATTGCACCTGTTCTTGGTTTTGCTTCGGGCTTTCTGACCCGTTGCAGGTGCATGGTTCAAAGCTCTGTTCTGAAAATTTGAGCTATTGGTTGTCTGAGGTTGGTTGTTGTTTCTCATGTTGTTGGCTAGACATTCACTCCGACGTACAGTGTCCGACAAGTCGCCCCCTCTACCAGCACTTGTAGAATTCATATCTTCTGCTACTTCTACACTCCTCTCTTCCCCCACCCCACAGTCGCTAAGAAGTTTCCTTGGGATTCTGGTGGTTTTGGATAAGCTGCTCCATTATTGTAATCCTTAATATCACGGTTCAACTTTTTAATTTTGGTTGCATTTATTTTTGACACATACTGGTCTGTACTGCTATAGATCCGCTCATATTCAAAGCGGTATCTCTGAAAATCTATGTCTCTTTTAATATCATTGTCCAGCTTGCTTGTCTCTCTTAACAAGCCATTCACTGCCTCTTGATAGTGTTTACACATCAACTCCAGCAGTTCAAAGCCATGCTTGTCAAATAATTTAATAAGGTCATGGTGAAAGGGATACCCTTCGGAAAATCCCGTCGGGTATTGCCATGATCTAAGCCCCTTAGGTATGACCTTCAGACGTGAACATTATTGGAAATATGCTATTTCAAATTGACTTTTCCTTAGTTTCACTAACTTCTGGTCAAATAGGTGTAATTTTGTTGTGAAATCGACTCTATCTTCACTCAGTTGTTCCTGTATATTATTTGTAGTTGATTGGGCAAAGTGAAACGGCCTCCCTATCCATAATGCAAAGTCTGGGACCCCTATAAGCTCCAAGGGAACAGACTGGCGATTCTGTTGTTGCCCTGGACAAAAAAAAAAATATATATATTTTTATTTTCATTAATATTTTTTATACTGCTTGGATACATACAAACACATGGTTTAAAACATATTTTGTACAGATGTATATAAATATACGCTTCACAATATAATACTTTTAAAGAAAATATTTTTTTGTAAACATTTTTTAGAAATGTTTTTATTTATTCATTAGGTAGGCTTATGTATGCAACTAATGTTTTTTGATATTAAAACAACAGCAAGCAAGATGTATATATATGTTTTTGATGTTCACAATATAGTAGAACTGTTTCTTTAATTTGAAGGGAGGTGGAGTTTGCTTTCTAAGAAAGAAATGGACAACCACTCATATTACTGTTTTTAAACATGTGATGGGAAGGAGGGGAATTTAAACCCCAGTGTTTTAAAATGTTTTTATCTGAAGAAGTTGTTTTTTGTAAACGACGAAAAGCATTGTTAAAGCTTAATAAAATTGTTTCCTGCATCTGTGTGGAAAGAGGTCGTGTTTTGGGATACTTTCACTGAAACCACAATGACAGCAGATGTCCTCTTCCCAAAGCTGTAATAGTATCAGATATGTGTAATTTAGCTGTCTGCAGGAATCGCACACCTCTATATAAAGAGTACAAGGGCTCTGCTCTTAATTAAAAAAAATGGTGAATCTTTCAAAATTGGTATTCCAGTAGATGATTAGCAGTTTTACTATACTGAGATTCTTGTGGAAAGGTTTAATGTACTTTGTTGAATTATTCTGTTAACAAAATAAGTCACATAAAATGGAAACAAACTGCATACCCTCTCACATGAACTGACATGGGCAAGTCTTTGTTAAAATACGTGAGCAGCAAGCTGAATACAATCTAATGCTGTTATATTCTGGGAAGGTGCAGTGCAAAAATTCAAACCTACAACTTGTTGCTTATGTGGACTGTTCTGACAAAGTGTATGTGAAATGAGAGCAAGGTAAGACAACTCAAAAAAATATATATATTTTTTCATTTTGTGGTATCATGAATACACATGCTTTATATCTGCTATCATACACATGCTATCATTATAACATCCTAAATCCCACAGCTTGATAAATAGAAATGGATTATGTGAAAAGGTGGTTGATACACACAAGGACACAAGGGAATAGTACAAAACATATAAAAACAACTAATTAATCCAGCAATCTTAATTAGGTCAGACATTTATGCTTCATTCAACACTTCATTAAATCATTTTAAATAGAGAGAAAAGCATATTTTAAAGCATAAAAGCCTATATTATATTAAATAAACTCTTAGCCTTGGGCTAATTTATTTCTTTATGTTTTATGCTGGTTAGTGTGTTTCAAGAGCCATTTTAGAAAGCAGAATTCTATACTTCATTCATATTATTGTATACAATTATAATGGAGAGATTTAAACATGAATTTGCAACTGATACAGAATAGCTCAGCTCCAAGAAATGTTGCCTTTGTTATACAGGCCCAGAATTCTCAGTGAATTCTTCACCTTCCTTTAAATGAGTCAAAGGTGAGGATTCTCAACCCACACACTCTCAAACTCTGAGTCTTAATTAGGCCATGTCAAGCACCTCTCACACCAACACATTATCGACGTACAGATACAGTGTTATCAGTTGTCCAGTAAACCTTTAGATGATTTAATCTGACACATTTAGCTCCAGGACAGCATTTTATACATTTGATAAAAAAGACAATGTAGTCTGTTTCATGCTGTTGGTGCTTATTAAGTAAATAGCATGCCACTGCCTTATTGTAATATATTCCTTGATGCTACTACTCTTACAGCAGATAAATACTTCCTACATTCACCCTGAAATCTAACACCTTCAAGTTGCAAATTACGCCCCCTTCTTCAGGTTCCATCTTTCCTTTAATTCTGACCCCTTCCCTTCTTTCTCCAAGGACTGTATGTTTTGCAGTTGGAAGTGCAATGCCTTTGCATCAAAGATTCCAGTGGCTATTGCAGGTTTCATTCTTCTCCGCTGAATTTTGATTTACAATCCTTAGTTCAGGCATCACACAATCAGAATATCTGCTATGAAGCTTTGGACTCTTTCTTTCTTATATGGTGAGATGTGACATAACTGGCAATATAACAGTTGCTAATGTAAATCTCTAATTTCTCTACAAAATACAACAAAAAATGAAGCGTTTGGAAATAAAGCAAGTTTTGTGTCATAATTTTCAAACATTGTTTTTGCAGGGGGATTTCTTCTTCTTGTAACCCCCCACCACCACCAATTCAGGTGGTTGTTTGAACAGACCCTTGCTTTCATGTATACTGATTATGAGATTGCGGTACTTTGGAGTAGCAAGAATTCTTAGCGCTATTGCAGTCTCAGGACTAATATATAAGTAAGCCTACTTGCACTTCAATATTCACACTTTTGAGTGTATCAAATTACTGCCTTGCTACTGAAAAAGGGCATTTGGCTGATGTTTACACCATTTCCCTGAAATATAGTCTTCTATCTGCAGTGACAGCATATTCTATCAACGCTAGTTGCCACCTTTACATTTAAATTGCATTCAGCATCTAAACCTTCCCTCATTTCAGCATTGAGTCTTGCCTTTTGCTCTTCTTCCTCTCTCATACTCTTGCCCCCCCCCCCCCACACACACACACCATTCCCTTTCTCAGTTCAGCTGGATACATTTAGAATTTTATAGTTTTAAGACTGACACTGTAATCCAGCCCATGTGCCATTCTGGTGACTCCGCTATCTAATGCATCTCCTTAGACTTAATGTCCTATTTTAGATACGGTTACCGATGCTAAATGTATTACTCTGTGGTAAAAAGTACTAGTAGCTTTGTGCAGAAGGAGCTGAGTGTCAGTGTCCCAGCTGTATACTCTCATAGTGCGCTCACCTTGTGCTCACTGAGTGTCAGTGTCCCAGCTGTATACTCTCATAGTGTGCTCACCTTGTGCTCACCGAGTGTCAGTGTCCCAGCTGTATACTCTCATAGTGCGCTCACCTTGTGCTCACCGAGTGTCAGTGTCCCAGCTGTATACTCTCATAGTGCGCTCACCTTGTGCTCACCGAGTGTCAGTGTCCCAGCTGTATACTCACATAGTGCGCTCACCTTGTGCTCACCGAGTGTCAGTGTCCCAGCTGTATACTCTCATAGTGCGCTCACCTTGTGCTCACCGAGTGTCAGTGTCCCAGCTGTATACTCTCATAGTGCGCTCACCTTGTGCTCACCGAGTGTCAGTGTCCCAGCTGTATACTCTCATAGTGCGCTCACCTTGTGCTCACCAGTGTCAGTGTCCCAGCTGTATACTCTCATAGTGCGCTCACCTTGTGCTCACCGAGTGTCAGTGTCCCAGCTGTATACTCTCATAGTGCGCTCACCTTGTGCTCACCGAGTGTCAGTGTCCCAGCTGTATACTCTCATAGTGCGCTCACCTTGTGCTCACCGAGTGTCAGTGTCCCAGCTGTATACTCTCATAGTGCGCTCACCTTGTGCTCACCGAGTGTCAGTGTCCCAGCTGTATACTCTCATAGTGCGCTCACCTTGTGCTCACCGAGTGTCAGTGTCCCAGCTGTATACTCTCATAGTGCGCTCACCTTGTGCTCACCGAGTGTCAGTGTCCCAGCTGTATACTCTCATAGTGCGCTCACCTTGTGCTCACCGAGTGTCAGTGTCCCAGCTGTATACTCTCATAGTGCGCTCACCTTGTGCTCACCGAGTGTCAGTGTCCCAGCTGTATACTCTCATAGTGCGCTCACCTTGTGCTCACCGAGTGTCAGTGTCCCAGCTGTATACTCTCATAGTGCGCTCACCTTGTGCTCACCGAGTGTCAGTGTCCCAGCTGTATACTCTCATAGTGCGCTCACCTTGTGCTCACCGAGTGTCAGTGTCCCAGCTGTATACTCTCATAGTGCGCTCACCTTGTGCTCACCGAGTGTCAGTGTCCCAGCTGTATACTCTCATAGTGCGCTCACCTTGTGCTCACCGAGTGTCAGTGTCCCAGCTGTATACTCTCATAGTGCGCTCACCTTGTGCTCACCGAGTGTCAGTGTCCCAGCTGTATACTCTCATAGTGCGCTCACCTTGTGCTCACCGAGTGTCAGTGTCCCAGCTGTATACTCTTCATAGTGCGCTCACCTTGTGCTCACCGAGTGTCAGTGTCCCAGCTGTATACTCTCATAGTGCGCTCACCTTGTGCTCACCGAGTGTCAGTGTCCCAGCTGTATACTCTCATAGTGCGCTCACCTTGTGCTCACCGAGTGTCAGTGTCCCAGCTGTATACTCTCATAGTGCGCTCACCTTGTGCTCACCGAGTGTCAGTGTCCCAGCTGTATACTCTCATAGTGCGCTCACCTTGTGCTCACCGAGTGTCAGTGTCCCAGCTGTATACTCTCATAGTGCGCTCACCTTGTGCTCACCGAGTGTCAGTGTCCCAGCTGTATACTCTCATAGTGCGCTCACCTTGTGCTCACCTTGCTGCAGTTCCTTCTTTTTGATTTTTACTTCTTATTTAGAAGACTCACCTGGATGGTACCAGAAGATCCATCCAGATCTTCAGTATTTTAATGTCCTGATTTTAACTGTACTAAGACCCCTGTAGTTGTGACTTTCTTCTTCTAATAAGGTACGGTATTTTGCCCTTGTTTGTGTTAAACAAAAGTTGCCATTTGCTCTAACTTCCTATCACACCTAACTCACTCTCTCTTTGCCTCTTAACTTTCCTCGTTCAATTGCTGATGGTCATGCCTTCCTCAGATATACTAAATAAAGTACAACATAGTAATGAGACCTCATGGTATTGCCACGTGTTTATCTGGAACGCATTTATCTCCAAAATAAAAAAAATGTAGTCTCTTGAAACTCAGAAGGACAAAATAAAATGTATCTTTTTGCAAAAGTCATTTGCTAGCATGGAAAAAAGTTACTATCATTGGTCTGTTCAAATATTCAAACTTTCTTTTTCTAGGAATGGGGTAAAAGATATCCCTAAAAAACTAGAAATGCAGGAACTTGAAATGTAACAAGAACACTAGAACAAGACTTATGATAACTTTATTTCATATTTGGTCATTTACCTGAATACTTTAATATGTCATTATGCAGATTTCCTATAGGCTTGTAACATAAAAGAATGTAAGGAAATGTTTCTGCAGTTACTGTTTCCCCTCCCTGTTTGTATCTCTCTCTTTATCACAGAATTCTCAGACAGACACAGCATTGGCCACTTGAAATATTTACTGTCAGTAAGTCTGTGCTAGTTTTCTCATGATGTGTTAGATACACAGCCAGAGGGTTGTCAGTTATAAAACAGATTAGAGTCTGTCATTCTTCTTCTTCTTCTTTCGGCTGCTCCCGTTAGGGGTCGCCACAGCAGATCAGCTGTTTCCATTTCTTCCTGTACTCTGTGTCTTGCTCTGTCACACCAACCACCTTAATGTCTTCTCTTACCACATCCATAAACCTTATCTTAAGCCTTCCTCTTTTCCTGTTACCTGGCAGCTTCATCCTTAGCATCGTTTTCCCAATATACTCTGCATCCCTCCTCAGCACATGTCCAAACCAATGTAATCTTGCCTCTTTGGCTTTGTCTCCAAACCTTCCAACCTGGGCTGACCCTCTAATATACTGATTCCTAATCCTGTCCATCCTAGTCACACCCAGTGCAAATCGTAACATCTTTAACTCCGCCACATCCAGCTCAAACTCCTGCCTTTTTGTCAATGCTACCGTCTCCAACCCATATAACATAACTGGTCTCACTACCCTCTTGTAGACCTTCCCTTTCACTCTTACTGGTACTCGTCTGTTACAAATCACTCCTGACAGTCTTCTCCACCCATGCCATCCTGCCTGTATTCTCTTCTTCACCTCCCTTCCACATTCACCATTACTCTGAACTATTGATCACAAGTATTTAAACTCATCCATCTTTGCCACCTCTACTCCTTGCATCCTCACCATTCCTCTATCCTCCCTCTCATTCACACACATATATTCTGTCTTAGTCTGTCTGTCATTCTAAGAGCCAGATTATCAGTGGCAAAGGATTGGTTATGGATTACTTTGTTGTTTAGGGTGTAGTCTGTCCAGTTTCTAATTCATACCAAGAGCCAGATAAACTACTGTAGTCTTCAAGTTTCAGTTTATAAAAATAAACTTTTCCTAATTAAATATTATATCTTCACAACAGCTTGTATACCGTATGCACTATTTTTTATGAGCATTCATTGACAATTCATGCACAACAAATCTCTCTCTCTCTCATCAGTGATACAAATTAATATTTCTCTCTATGTCTGCACCTTCCTAATTAGGGAAACAAGCCTCAAAGGAAGATAAACTTGCTGACAAATATGAAAATATTGCCATTTGGTGGGATGACCAAAGTTTGCACACTTGAGAAAAACAGTGTAGTGAGTAAAAGACACTAGAAGCAGATTTTATAAGTTCGGTCCACTTTATTTACAGAGATGAATAAATACAATTTGAATTTTTCCTTGTTATCAAGAAGCTTACATTCCTGTAAGTTATTCAGGTCTCCACATTCAGCAGCATACTCCTTGAGTCCTTTATAGATGCAAGAGCGTCTTTCATCTGGATCTACTTGTGTCCTTCCGCTTTACTCCCTGGCATATTTCTCAACTTCTTAGTGCAAGAAATCTGGACAAAGCCTAGAATAATGTGAGGACAAGGATTTTAAACTTCAAAAGTTGTTAGAATAACAGAATTTGCGTTAGTGTGCATTTTCTGAAGAAAATGAAGTCTGAAACTCAAATGCATGTCATTATTTAGTCACTTTAATCCTCGATGGTTTGCCACAAATTTTATGAGGAACGACCAAAAATATGGGGTAAAAATCTGGCCATTCTGCAGAAATCTGGAGAGTTGAGAGGTATGCTCCTTGGTGTTCTATCATGCAGAAAATCTACCTACTGAAACTACAGAGTTCTGATGTTAGGTAAAGGTATCTCTGTTCACTGAAGGCAGTTGTATCTGTCTTTCTGTGTATGGCCCTCTCTTCTTATCATCACAGCAACTTTACTTAGTTTCTTCAACTGTGTACTGTCTTCTGCCATAATGTCTAGTATACAGATCCCAGCTCAAAAGTAACCATATGCTTTTAAGACGCATTTCTTGTTGCACGAATAACCATTCAGTTGTACATAAGACAGAAAAACAGTATGTTTGTACCTAAACCAGCATTTTTAAACCAAACAGTACTTACTGCAAGAAAAAAAACAGTATATTTCTTAGTTGTTTAACATCCACTCTACCAGAATCTGAGTCTAGAATGTGTGTGTTCTCTGTAATATCTAAGCAATGTATTTTGGCTTTTCCCAGTTGGGGGTCAACACAGCTGATCACCAGTCCGCAGATCGATTGGCAGTGGTGCTTTTACGGTGTTGAGTTGCCAGCCCAGCAGCCAACCTTCATAGAAGGCACATATATATATATACACACACACACACACACACACACACACACACACACACACACACACACACACACACACACACACACACACCTACCTGCATGTCTTTAAGACCACAGGGAGGACATGCAGACTCCGCACAGAAGCAGCTCCACCCGAGAATCGAACCAGAGAACCTCTTTCTATGAGGCAACAACGTTAACCGCTTTACCACCGTGACTGTTCTCTGTAAAATCTATTCATGAAAAAACATCTGTGGCACAAAATACTATATCACAGGTTGCTAAAAATCTCTAGAGGGTATTTGTGACTTCTTGCAATGCTTTGGCACAAACAAGAGTGAGGTTACCAATGGAATTGTTTAAAAAAAAAAAAAAAAACGAGTAAACTGAAATAAGTCAATGTTGTATTCATTGGCCATTTCCACTCTTTTCTCAAGTTTCCTGACTACTTGGATGGAGGAGTCGACAATGCTGTTGTGAAGCTGCACAGTTCTACCACAACTTAACCATAACACATAACCAAATATCAGAGAAACAGTTTCTGAGTTGTTGCTTGCTTCTACTTTTGAAAAAGAATAAAGAAAATCGGGAAAACCAGAAATACATACCATGTAGCTAGCTACTTAGTGCTTTTAAGTCAGGTTGTGTCAAGTTGTAATGTCTGATCGAATCCTTCAGATTAAACTGGTTCTACACTACCATATTCCTGGGAAGTGTGGAGCACTCTTTTTTGCATGATGCTTATTAATTATTAACTTATCCAAAAACAGGAAATTGTGTGAGATATTGTTTTTCTATCTAGTAGATATTTCTGTGCTAATACTTTGTTCCTTATATGAGAAAGAGTATTCATTGTGAATATGTTGCAAAAATTCTTAAAAGATTTTACACAGATTAACATGTTTGCTGGAACTTTTACCAAATAGCAATATACATTCAGCTGCAGAAGTATACAGTTCTGACAGGCTCTTTCCTATGACATTGGTCTTATTCAAATGAGAGATATAGCAGACTTCACAGAGTATGTTCTGTAAGAGGCTTACACGTCCTAGACATGCATTGAAGTTTATGATGTTGGTATTAATATCCAGGTCATAATATTTCACATTTGGAATGGCAGTTTGTTTCTAGACAAATGGTCTTCGGCTTCAAAATTATTAAATTCAGACAAGAGCAGAGCAGGCAATGGAATAAAATAAATATTTAACATTATTATCAGCATACCTGAATATACTTATAACACCTTCCATATATGTTGTTTCTTTTGATGAGATTCACAGACATGGCATTGGCATGGACTAGCAAAGAAAATTGCAGGGATGAGCAGAACTCTTCATTTGGGAAAGACTGTTGAAGTCGCGCTACTGTGACCCACTCATGTAGCTATTGCAGCACATGAACTGCACAACAAGAATCGCGCAGATGCAGCTATACGTTATGTCAAGGCTGTCTGCATTACACTTCCAAACGTGCATTACCAGAAGGGGTCTGCTATGCTGCAATGGAAACTCAGCTCACCACTACTCCAACTGCCCATCCAATAAATGTCCATGTGCTGGCACAGATATGCAAGCTAAATTCAATGTACTCCCATATCTTCTGCCTGAAACTGCAGCTATTATGGCAGTACAGCAACAGCCTAAGCACTCTCATAGGCAGGATCCAGGGCCGACAGTGGCTTAATTATTCATGTACATCAGTGAACATTTCTTTTCTGTATCATCTCCAGACACAGCTCTGAACAACAGTCAGGGACAACATAGACAAAGCAGTGGTTTGATTTGTTCTACTTCTGGATATTAGAAAATGCATTTAAAATGAGTTATTAAGATGAGCATAAGGACTTTGGAGAAGTTCCTTGGTCAGTGATATTCAAGAATGAGGAAAGAATTAATATATAAAACAAGAAACTAGAAAACATTAATGCTGTCTGGACCGTCTCCTTGGAGGTCGCTGGTATTTCTGCGAAGCGTTATAAGGGAAAACCTAATAGAATTAAGGGTAAATCTTTAAGCACTTATCTACAACAAAGCCCTTCCTTGATAAGTCCTACATTGTATATCCCTTCTGCATCAATCCTGGTTTGGTAATGTGCCCAGCTAAATCTACATTCATTGACATTTACATGACTGATGCAGGACACACTTCCCAATATCCCCATGCCTATACCCCGTACAACATCATCTTCTCTTCTCTCATAAACTCATTAGTCCTCACATATATTATATCCCTACAGCAACTAACTCATCCCTCATAAATCTAGCAAAGCTCAACCCTGACTCTAAGCAGACAAAGTACCTCTCCAACCTAATGCTATATCTGACTTATATTCTGTTATCAGGAGACATACATCCCAACCCAGGGCCATCCCCATCCCCTTCAACAGATAAATCCATACTACTCACCTCCTTAAATGCCCAAAGTATAGTTAACAAAATCCCTAATCTGCATGCCTGGCTTACATATAACAAACCAGACATCTTGTCCATCTCTGAAACTTGGTTAAAACCCCATATAAAAGATTCTGAAATAATTTCCCCCAACTACTGTATAATCAGAAAAGACAGAACCAACAAAAAAAGAGGTGGAGTAGCCCTTCTACATTTATCCTCCTTATCAGTTACCCCTTTCAACAAACCAACTCCCCAATTCAATAATGCAGAACTACTCTTGGCATTACTTCAAGTAAATAAACATAAACACATATGTATAGCCTCCCTCTACATCACCCCAGGCAACAATATTTCTACACTAGAGGACATCCTCTCCTGGCTTTCCAATAACATTAACAACGAAACTATACTTATGGGTGACATGAATATCAACTGATCCGCAATACAGTCTCCCACAAACCCACTTAACATTAACCTTTACAACTTTTCTCAGCTGATCAACTCCATAACTCGGCCCTCAAAAAACCTCTCCAGTGGTACTACCCTAGACTGGATATTAGTCTCCCACCCTCATTACTTCTCAAATAGTGACACCCTGCCTGACTCCCTTAGTGACCACTTGCCCACATTCGCGCACTGACTTGCCTCACCCCTACATCTTACTCATAATTTTATTACTACTCGCTGCTAAAAATACTTTAACCCCACTACCTTTTCAAACTCTCTAAAAGCAATCAACTGGAACACCCTAAAAACTCTACCCCTGGAACAAGCAGTCACCCACTTCAACTCAACTTTTTTAAACCTCATACAGCATCATGTCCCTATAAAAACAAAAAGAATAAAAAACAAAACTGCCCTTAACAAAAAACACACTAGCAACTATGCACCTTAGAGATAAAGCATGATCATCATATCAGAAACACAGGACTCCCCTAGCCCATAATGAATACAAAACACTCAGAAACAAAGTAAAAAAGCGTATCATTAACGATAAACAGAACTAATTCTCCATACTCCAAAACAACAATAAAACAAACCCTCAAAAATTTTGAAAATGTATCTCCACCCTCCTTAATCCCAGCAAACCAGATAACCCCAGCCCAGACCCTAACGCTCCAGACATAGACTTGGCCACTCAATTCAACAGCTTCTTCACTGATTCTATCTCCAAACTAACCTCATCTTTTTCATGTTCTAACCCCACCACTCCCCTCACTACACCCCCATCCTGCCCTACCAACTTTTCACCCCTTACCTTTGCCTCTTCTCTTATCTCCTGTCCATCATCAACATCCTCAAATTCCTCCCCCTTTCTCCACCATTCTCACTAAAACCTATACCCACATCCACCATAAAAAAATTACTTCAGAAACTAAAACCATGCTCTAATGCTCCTGATAACATTCCTTCTTACTTTCTCAGCATAGCTGTTGAAGCCATTGCTTACCCCATCAGCATTCTACTCAACCATTCCATTCAAGAAAGCTCAGTACCCCAAATCTGGAAAAAGGCTTTTGTTGTACCATTGCATAAAGGCGGCAGCAACAACAATATCACTAATTTCCATCCCATCGCTATCCTATCTCCTATCTCTAAACTTTTAGAAAAGTGTATCCATCTACAACTCCTATCACACCTCTTAGACAATAACCTACTAACTCCAACACAACATGGTTTCACCTCTTAGACAATAACCTACTAACTCCAACACAACATGGTTTCAGACCCAGTCACATTATTATGACCGCCCTTCTCGCCTTCCTGGAAGCTGTGAACAAAGCCTGGGACTCTGGCCACATTGTCTCTACTCTCCTACTTGACCTCTCTAAGGCCTTCGATACTATCTCCCACAGTCTACTACTAACTAAACTCTCCAAGCTTAACTTGTGACCCTCCTCTCTGAACTGGTTCACTAGCTACTTATCCAGTAGATATCAAGCAGTAAGATGGAAAAAAGCCACCTCCCCTTTCATCACCACCCCAACCGGTGTTCCCCAGGGATCTATACTGGGTCCCCTTCTTTTCAGTATATTCATAAACGATTTCCACAACTCTATCCCTTTTACAAAAATTATCCAATATGCAGATGATTCAACTATTATCTGTTCTGCTGCTTCCATCCCCACACTTCTAAAACTTACTCAAGGTGTATTCTGAACCACCGAACAATGGATGAAAAAACATCACCTTGTACTCAATGCCACCAAAACCAAATTAATGGTATTCACCCCCCTCTAAAGCTACCTCTTTCAATCCAAGTAATTTCTCTATTACTAATCATAACAATACACCTCTTGAACTCATATCTGAGGCCAAATTACTTGGGCTCCAAATTGACAGTCAGCTTAAATTCAACTACCACCTTCAATTAAATATTAAAAAAAACCACCAAAAACTTGGCATGCTCTACCGACAGAATCGTTATCTTACACCCTCCAGCAAATTCACCCTATCTACCACATTTCTCATCCCCTCCCTCCTTTATGGAGCCCCACTCCTAACTAACCTACAATCTTCACTCAAAACACAACTCTCCTCTTGCTATAACAAAATTGTCAAGTTTGCTACCACCCATAAGCCCTCCTCACACCACTGTTCGGCTCTCCACAAACTAAAATGGTTAGAACTGCCCAATCACCTCACCTACGCCCAACTGACTCTTGCACACAAGCTCATCTTCAATCCTTCCCTCTGCCCCTCCCTTTCCTCTACCTTTAAAATGCACCTCCCTGATAGAATACTAAGATCTAACAACCAAAGCCTAATTGAATTGTATAAACCAATTTGTCCCCCTGGAAAAAATCTCTTATCCTACAGTCTTGCTCGTCTCTGGAACTCCTTACCCCCCATCCATTCGTACTATCTCAAATAACTTCTCATTCAAAAAATCCCTTCACTCACACCTAATATCCCAGTGGGAATGACCCTGCTCCCACCCCACATAATCTCCTCCCCGATTCATACTGGGAATTTCCACTTCTCCTCCCCAATGCATAATGGGAATTTCCACTTACTCTCCTAAACTCATAGACCTTGCTCTTGCTTGTATGAAGCTATTTATTCTGAATATTTGAAAGGTACCTCTTAACCGTAACATACCCTAAGATGAAAAAGCTTCTCCGTTTCTAGACTGTAAAAATTCTATAAGCTCATTTTTCTCTCTCTTGCTTGTATTAAGCTATTCATCCTGAATGCATGAAAGATATCTGAAGTGTAACCTACCCTAAGTTGTAAAAGCTTCTCAGTTTTCTATATTGTAAACTTTTTATTTTCAGCTATACAAGATTGTAATATCTGTATATATTTGTTCACTAGCCTGCTGTATTTCTAAGTTTCCTTCATTTTTTTTTACTAGTCCATAGTAATTGAATAATTGTAACCAAATACTTTATTGTAACCTTGCTACTTGTTCCTGGAGCTTTTCTCCCCAGGACTCCATTGAAAATGGGTTCTTTTGGCCCAATGGACTATCCTGGTAAACCAACTGCAAATAAATAAATAAATAAATGATGTCCATCACCCAAGTGTCATCATTACTGAAAGTCCCCATTTTACCTTCGTTCCTCAAGTGAACACCTTCCTACAACTTAAGAAAAAGTGCACATTTCTACATTATTAAGCAAATTATATAAATATATAAAATGTATACATATATTCTCCAACTTACAGCAGCATATGTATATGTATACTTGTGTGTGTACGCATATATATATATATATATATATAAAACCTACTTAACCACAAAGGGGTTAACAGTAGGACTTTCTGACCAATCAAAGTGGATTCTCTTGCAGAGGTTTGTTGAGACTCACAATACCAAGTCCTAAAATGTGGAGAATGTATAACTGAAAATCTGGACATATACTAAGTCAGAGATTACAATTTCTCAGACAATTACCTTTTGTCCAAGGTATGGCAATCTCAGAGTAGTTGTATGTATATATGTGTGTACACACATAGTTTATATATATCTATGCATATATATATATATATATATATATATATATATATCTATATCTATATATATATATATATATATATATATACACACACACACACACACACACACACACACACACACACACACACACACACACACAGTGTGTCTGTGTGTGTTCCATGAGGTTGGTCAGTCGTGGCTAAGATGGATGATATAAAACAAAAATATGCCCTTTTCCCCACTGTAGTGTGATCCTGGAGTTAGTATATATAGGTAAGGCGGGTGTGGGGGGGGGGTGTAGCCTCCCACCTATTCTGATTTTATATTGTCCACTTGGGTCTATATTTAAACTTCGAAGTTTCGCAACTTTGAATGTTCTAATATCGACCCCTACTCAGCGAACTCTGGAAATAGCGAAGCTGTGGAACACCGAATTTCTTCCTAGGGAAGGAATTCGGTTGGCCATTCCTGTGCCTTCGCTATGTTCAGCACTGTGGTAAAAAGTTACGGGTCGGGATCAGGTAAGTGTATGGATGTGAGGGTTAGGGCGCAGGTCTGGTAAGTGTGCAATTGTGTGGAAGTGAGGGTTAGGGTGGGGTAAGTGAGTTAGGGTTAGGGTGCTGGTGAGGTGAGTGTGCGATAGTGATGGACCTTATGGTTAGGGTTTGGGTTAAGGTAAGTGGATAGCTAGGGGTGTGTGTACAGTTTAGTGTATGGTTAGATGTAGGATTTTAGGTGTATGCATGTGGATTGCTGTTTATTTGGTGTGTTTGTGTTGTGTGCATGTGTGTTAGAACAGCAAATTTTTTCCCTTGGAAAAAATTTGCTGTTTTGCATGTTTGATGTTGTCAGCGTTCGCTGAATAGGGGGTCGATATTAGAACATTCGATGTTTTAAAAAGCTGATGTTCTAATATAGACTCCGTCCACTTTACAATTCAGTATGTTGAAACTTAGCATTGTAAGATTTCATTATTATGGGTTTCAGTCAAGTGATTTTTCAGTATTTTGAAATTTCTGTCATATGGTCTCAGTGAAATAAGTTTCAGTCATATGAAGTTTCTGTCATCTGATAGAGATCCATATATATATATATATATATATATATATATATATATATATATATGTATGTATGTATGTATGTGTGTGTGTGTGTGTGATTCAGGAATGTGGGGGACTTGCATCTCGGCAAATAGAAGTTTAACGGAGAACAGCGGTATTCAGTATTTGATGTATTTTCAGTCATTTTTAGGTGTTTCAGGACCCTGCATTGTGAGTCCCAACATTTCAGTAAGGAACTCACCAAAAGACTAGATTTTAACTGACAAAAACTGAGCGGGTACAGATATGTTCCAGTTCAATGAAGCCTTGTATATCATATATGTGGATTAGTATTCCTAGTTCCCTTAAATAAGCCGACTTACAGAGATTGCAAGTACAACGTGATGTTGGTTTGGGTATCTGCTGTTGTCCTATCTTGAAGTACTCTGTAATACAAAAGTCAGAATTTAAATGTTTTGTGCATGAGTGGAAAGTCATGATGGAACATCAAGTTCACACTAACCCCGCTCTAATGAACAAGTGGAGACCATTATTCATCAGATAAAGCTGAAAGGAAAGATATGAGAACTGTCATCTCTCAGTTTTGGAATGAAGGAATAGTTTATAATAAAGACTTCAATGTCTCATCAAACTCTCCAGCCTTACATTTATTGGGCAGAAGGTTGAAAGGTGGGACTACCGCCTTCAACGGTTCTGCTAATGCCACTAAATCAATTGAGTAAAGAAAATGCCGGCGAAAACTCCGCAGAGATAGAAAATAGTACTAGGAGAGAAACTGAAAAAAATTAGCTGGCGTACAGGATGCAAACAGAAAAGGATGCACAAGCCCTGAAAGAGTCTGCAGCAGGAAGAATAAAGTAGGTGTTAAAGCAGCTAAACCTAGATCTTCTGTTGGAAAGGTATATGGGAGTAATTATAGGCATTTATACAAGGCAGTGATGTTAAAGGTTCAAAGAAGGTAAGTAAACAGAAATGTCACACTAAGTCCTGTTGCAAGAAAACAGTGACTGCAAGAAGCTGTGATGTCAAGAATAGCAGAGAAATACTCCTATGGTAATATTTTGTTGTGGATCTGTGGTGCTGTGGAAACTGTCCTGGGGGAACAGATGTCCATCATAGATTGTCTGAGTGAATATTTTACATGTGAAGGCTAGCGGGGACACCAGACTGCTATGCAGACTTTTGAGAAGAAAATAAAGTTAATTTATTAAAATGTCTCCTTGAATACATACAAAACATTTCAATTTGATGTATAGCCAATGAGCTATGTAAGGAAGATTTGGAAACTTGACTTAATGTAGTAAATGTCTTATGTATATATTGAATGTGCAGTTTAATTGATGACAGTTTGAACAAACAGTGTAACTGAAGGATTTGCAGAATGAAACACTTCTGTATTAAATTACAGCATTTTCGTTTTTATGAAAATGAACTCTGCCTGTACTGATTAACATCATAAATGGAGTTTCAAACTTCCCAGTCGTATAACCACAAGATTATTGTGTGGGACAAAAAGATCCCGATAGGGATGGGAAAATGGCCGTACCCCTTCTATGAAAGCTGCTTGCTTATTTAATTTAATTTATTTATTTAAGTTCATTAAGAAGGTGAATGAATTGGCCTAGTGATCTTTTCAGCTATTTTTCAGACCATATTCAAATTTTCTTGTTTGTCACAAATTATGCAATATGAATGATTTAGCTTACTTCCAGATTTTGATGTGTGTACACCAGTTTTGGAAGTTATTCCCAGTGATTTTCTATATTTTTTTATGTTGTACAGATTGGATTCAGTGGATTTCTATTTAGTGATATGAATCCTTGTGTCTGAGATTATATCGAAACTAAAACCACTAAAAAAAACAAAGCTGTAACTTGCACAATTTTCCTTAATTCTGAAACTGTAAATGTGGAGTCGCACACAGTCCATAAGCAAGCATTTCTGCAAGGGGCTTCATCCACCCATACTCCATTGTTGAATACCAACTCCATGACTAGAGAACAATGGTGGGATAGGAATACCTTGTACATCTACCATGCAATCCACATTGCAGTGGACAGGGCTACTGCACAAATAGTAATCGCATTTAGTCTAGAACAGCATACTCGCCAACCCTCTGTTTTTAGCATTATAATTCTTATCTGCAATTATGTATATATTGTACAGTATAAATCCAGACCGCATGCATACAATATTGCTAATTAGATAAAACAACGACCTATTCCTTTTGAATGATGATCAAAGTTGAGAAATGTCATTGGAATAATTCATTTAGGGACTTGTCTCTCTCCAGCCTTAATGTCAGTAGGCAGCAAATTGAAAATTAGATTACTCCCCCAACACAATCCATTAAAACATTTAAACACATTCAACTTGTACTGATGACTATTGTCAGGGAACTTGTGATTCAGTGAAATAACTAGTCACTCAAATGCGTTTCTAAACATTTTTTTCATAATTTTAAAGTTCAGCCAAATAAGGTATATTATACCTACATGTTAGTATTTCAACACTTGTGTATTTCATAAAAGTTCATTATATTAGTTACAGTGGTGCAACAGGTAATACACTCACCTTTTGGTGCAGAAGGCTGTGGGTTATTTTCCTACACTGGGTAGATGGATTGCTGACACTGCAGTGGAGCATAAGGGGGTACTATCCTTTTATTGTGTCATCCTTCAGTTTAGTTGTTAAACAGAGGTCCCATCTGCTTGAGTTTGTGGAAGCTCAGGTGTATATAAAAGATCTTGGAGCACCGGTTGGAGAATGTAGGGATCCTTTATTTATATACACAAAAAGAAGTCTGATTTTGCAACATATTTATATATTTATAAATGTGCAAATATATAGTTGTATAGATATGCATCTATATTTATACATATTCATAATTTTCCTTACAAGCATACAAAATTTTCATCCGTATTAGACCCCCCATCCCTTTTTCAATAACTTCCATCTGATTTTACTTAATATTGTTGTTAAAATCCATTTACCATTAAATATAATTCCATTTGTTTCATTACATAACTCATATGGCATAAAATGACTTTTTATCTATTCTTTTAACTTATTTTTTTACTTCTATTCTTATAATATCCATATTTAATCATATCTATGTTTATTTTATCCACTTTGTTTATATTGTCGAAAAAAATCTTCTTTACATAATTTTCCTCATAACTTTTTTATTCTTTTACATTTCAAGGCACATGCTCAGTACTTTCTTTTTGACAATATAAACATGTTCCATCATGTTTTTTTTTATATTGCATACTTTTATCAGTCTCCACAAAAAATCTTGATATTCTACTTTCTGAGTACACCATTTGCTTCTTATAGCTTTAATTTCATAGGTAGGTACTAAGCTAACTTCCCTTTCAAGCCATTTTAAGCTTAGTCAATTATCCTTTGTGAGACTCAAACCCTGCACCCTAACCATTAGGCCACCCTCCCAACCCTTTTTTCATATGTTAAATTTTCCCATAGTTTTGCATAGTAATGTGTTATCATTACATTCTAATACCATGGTTTTCTTTCTACTTCTATATAATAAATTTTTAATTTCCAAAAAAATATTTTTTCTTGGTAACATTTTATTTCTTCATTTATCTTTTCCATTTTTTTGTACCATACCCCAAAATTTATCATACTTATTTATACAATTTTACTACTAATCTCACATTTTTCATTTATCCACTTTAACACTTTGTACAATTTTAATGAAGCAGCGTCTGAGTTAAACTAAAACTCCTTCCTCATTACTTACATACAAAGCTTTTCTTTTTACTATGTTTAATTTAGAACTCCATATAAATGGAAAAAATATCTGCAATAATTCATATTCAAATACTGCTGACAACATAAATGCACTTGTTAAACATCAGTACTGCATTTATCAAATAAGCTTTTTTTCTGCATGATAATGTATACGTTCTTCAGAAAAGGCAGGTTTGTTTTATTTCTTCTACTGTTTTCCCACTAAATTCTACTTATATCTTTATTCCCAAATTTTACACAATTAAACCCAGAAATTGTATTCATTGTAAAAGATATACCCCCAATATTTACTATATCACCTAAACCTTTACTTTTCTCTTTATTTTAAACCATTCTTATCACCGCTAGACACACATTTGTGCAAATGTTTACTTCTTTTATCCAAATTTTGTTTTGTTTTGCAATTATAATGTAATCTGGATGTGTTAACAGAACTGTAATTCTTAACCCTTCATATGTTATATACCCTGCCTCCTTCATTTGGTGATTTATTTCATGTGCTGTCACATTCATAACTAGTGCAAAGAGTGTACAACTCATTGGACATCCCTGTCTTACATTGCTCTTCATATGTACCTCTTAGCTTAACCAGCCATTTACAAGTATTTTTATTTTATTATTGCTATACTCTGACATACATAATTCCTAACTTACTCACTTATATTATTCCATTATTATCCATAAGTTTTTGTCCAATTTTATCAAATGCCTTAATGTTTTCTAAGAATTTCACTTCTTTTTTTCTATTCATATTATAATTCACAGTTTCTCTATCATTAACTATTCTTAACAACTATTCCCCTTTATACTATGTATAGCATCTTACATAATATTTTCCATTTTAGTTTTAAATCTCTTGTATTCTTCTCATAAAGATCTTATCATCATTGTTATTCAATACTATTGGTCTCCATTTTTTAATTGTATTTTATCTTCCGTATTCCATATGAATTTAAGTATTCTACTACATAATTCTTTATACATGAAACCTCCATTTAAACATTCATTCAAAATCTTTAAAAATACTTTTAGACATTTCATGCCCTATTAAATGCAGTCCTGCAACCAAATCTATATTTACTTACTAATACGTTTGGCCAGATTTAGTAAGGCCTACATGATCTGTTCACACCATGTGCACATTGTGTTGTGGAGCTCCCATGGTAGCACACTGTTTTAGATTCAGTAAGCAACTCTACATGGTGTGTAGAGCTGCGCAAAAAAAGGTAACATGATGGCATGCTAATTATAGCATAAGCAGCTGAACTGTATGCTAATCAACCAATCCAAGATGGAGGGGCTATTCATCAAACTATAAAGCAACCGTTTAGACTCAGTGCTGGTTTTCCCTGTGAAATCCAAAACCTATTGGAATACAGCCATGGAAACGAGTCTACACAGAAAGAATGTTAGGGGGTGCTGTTGCTTTAATTCATGTGTTTGTGCAACAGGCTGAAGTTTATGCTGCTGCTAATAGACCAAGCCAAGGAGGAGAAGAGTTTTCAGACCCCAGTTTAACTTATCACAATCTGCATAACATGGAAACTGTAGAGGGCCACAGGGTGGATAGATACACACTGCATAAACTCTGTCATCCTCAACTCAGAGCCAGGGCAAACAGAGGGGGAACCCTTACCAGTGGAGTCAAAGGTATGTGTAGCACTTAGAATTTTAGCTACAGGAATCATTCAGAGACCAACAGGGGACATGCTGGGGATATCACAGGCAACAGCATCCAGGATGCTCCATCAAATCCTGAATGCTATCCTACAACATCCCAGTGACCACATATATTTTCACAGTACTTCTGAGGACAGGGTCACAAATATGCAGGAGTTCTACCCTGTATCACACTACCCCAAAGTACTGGGTGCCATAGATTACACAAATATAGCAATTAAGGCACCATCTGAGAAACAGGGAAGGCTCTACATAAATAGAAAGGGCTTCCACTCTATTAACTGCCAAGTCATGTGTAATGTCAAGGGAATAATTTTGAAAATATGTGCTGGCAACCCAGGCAGTTATCACGACTTGCATATCTGACACGCCTCCCAACTATATCAGATGCTCACTAGGGGGGATATCCCACTGGGTCATTTACTGGGGGATGCATGTTATAAACTGGAATTGTGGCTGATGACATCCATCATAAATGCCTACACACCCTTTGAAGAATGCCATAATGAGGCACACGCATAAATCAGAGATGATATAGAGCATGTGTTTGGGCTGCTGAAGTTGCAGTTCTGGTGCCTGGATACATCTGGGGGAGCCCTGCAGTACAATTCATGTAAACGTACTGAAATAGTCACTGTATATGCTCTCCTACACAGCATCATCCTGAGAAAACAGCTTCAGCAAGATCAACAAGGGGAAGAGGCACACATCCCACCACCAATGACAGTCACCACAGCCACATACAGGTGAGGAGTCGGGGGAGAACCAGCAGCTGCTGTAGGTGTAGGCAGATGTAGGCATGCTTATTACGCTCTCCCATTGGCTAAGAGGCGATGCATAGATCACTCACTCACCACCTAAGGGGCTAAAACATTCCTCCTATGCAGATACATATAGTAACATTGTTGCCGGGCAACACTCACAACCTTCACCTACCTGTGCAATGGCTGTGAACCCTAGCATCAGTCCAAGTCAGCCTTGAACTAAAACTGTTGCAACTGCTGGATTTATAAGGTAAGGGTTGAACCTAGAGTGTATTGTTTAATAGTAGAAATGAATGGCATATCCTTGCATGTTGTTACCTGGTAATGTAAGCAGGTAAAAGGTGAATGGTTTGTACAGAAATGGCTTTAATATGTGCCAGCAGAGACTTACATGACTTATACATGTCCATTATCAAGTAGTAGGCCTCAGGCATCAAGATTCACATAGTCATACCTGAATATCCTTAGCTTAGCACCATACTTTTGTACTGTAAAATCATTAAAGTGAGAAGTTAGAATGTAATAAAACACATTTCAGTTTGAGTTCACAACACTCACAAGATCATTAACAATACTGATGCAAAAAATGTTTGATTCTATCAAATGCCTAATTTTCTAAGACCAATATATGTCAAAGGTACAATTACCAAATCAACATCACAAATGCAGATATATGAAGCACGACGTCAGCTATGCACCCTGAGTATCAGACACAAATATTATGTATACCTGAATGCAAAAAGTAGAAAACAGGGATATGACATGGTTATCACCACTTGCCCAGGGTGTTGTGTGTGTGTGTGTGTGTGTGTGTGTGTATATGAGGGGACAGAAAAGGTTGGTGAATGTGTGTGAGTAAGAAAGAGAGGCAGGCAGACATTTGGATACAGTAACAAATGGTCAGTGAGAGAAAATGAAATTTAAGCTTCACAGCTGAACCATGTAGTAACTGTTGTGTATCTGTCTGTAGGGGTCCTCCGGGTTAAATTAGTGTGTGTGTGTGTGTGTCTGCATGAACACAGCCAAGCTTTGTGCTAGCTCTACATCTTATGTTGGACAGTGTGAGCTGAGCATGGTAGAGGTGGCAGTTCATCTTTGTTGTACCTGACCATGAGAACTGGCTCTGCCAGGTGTTGGACTGGCACTTCCATACCCACAGTCAGATGCACTCCTGCTATCTGACTATGACAGATGTCTGATGGATGGGATCCACTGAAGAGGATGCCCAGGACTATGACCCCATGGTCTGCCATGTCTGGGTGTGATACCTTAACCACTGACAGAGCAAAGGAATTAGTGCCACTATGGGAGCATGATCTGGCATGGCCACATCAGCTAACAGCAGATAATGATGTGGGTGACCTACACCCACAAGGATGTCATCCCATCCCATCAGATGTTCAATTACAGACACCACCCATTCCTATGTGCCATTCATTTGATCCATTGAATCAGCAACATGGTGCAGGCATTTCAGCCTGTTCTACATCTACAATCCTAAGCATTTTTCCGGAGGACTTATGAGAACATGCCGGTGCCTCCACGATGGCCTTAAACATATGTTGAGTGACATGGGAAGACACACCTTGATCATGTGGAGAATGGACAGCAAGCCTCCTCTGAGCACCCCTAACAACCCTCCTGCATGGCACCTCACCCGCACTTTGGCTACAACCAGAGTCAACAGACACTGAAGCCTCAGTAACCACATTTCCCTGATTAAGTGTCTCACCAACCACCTGTCCAATATCTGAGGGCTTACTGGAATGGATTTGCATAGGCCTACTGGCTCTGTCTGATGGAATTACAAGGGATGGCTGAATGTCAACCTCAGAGTCAGATTCAACCTCTGCACCCCCCCCCCCCGATTGTGCTTTGGTTTTGCCACCATCATCATCAGAGTCTGCTGACTATCTGACATCAAGTGGTAAGAGCCCTACACTTCTACTGTCAGGATCACCTGCGATAATAAGCAACAAACATAGGAAAAAATTATTAGCTACACTACTATAGTCAAATGTATGCTAACAAAGTAACAGTGGTGCCACTACTACAGACAGTACAGCAATACACACAACAGTCCTGACACCTGCATCACACGTATATTTCTATGAACTGTTCATCACCACTGACAGAGAAGGTATTTAGCTTACCATGTGCAGTTGATGCTATGCTTCCCAGGGATGATGCTCCTGGAAGAAGTTAAGCAATAGTTAAGGACATCATCATCACAATTAGCAGTAACATAGAAAGTTAAATCTTTTCGCCCCTTATATGTGGACTTATAATTTCAACAAGAGCTTGGATGACAAGTCCAACCTAAGCCCATGTGTAATCAATCCGAATGAGTTAACTGTAGCAATCTTCAATTCCCTCCCCATAAATCAATTCTTTAACAGAACTAACTCATTTCCCTATACAAGAGTATTTAACAATTGAAATAAATAAGCCTACCTGTAAGCTCTACCGGGGACATACTTGCTATCCTTGAAACAGTAAAACCAATGTCACAGACATGCTGTTCTGCATTTTCTTGGGAGCTGTCCGGATCCCTGACTATGGACAGGAACTCTTCATTCTCTGTTAGTAGAGGCTGTGTAGCAGGTCCCTTGGTACCCTTCCAATCATGGGCCACTGCAGCTTCTTTTCTCTGTGCAGATGAGATCATGTCAGTGGTCCTATAGCGCACCTGAATTCATGCTGTGCTGTGGCCACCTGCTGCATTCACATTGGCAACTATCTGCTGCCAAATTTGCATTCTGCTTGACATATTTCCATGTCCCCTCTCAAGCAGAAAGGCACTTTGTTCTCTAAAATCTTCCACAATTACCTGATTCTCAGGGTCACAGGGAGGGTTGGGAATTTTGGGGACTGAGATGCCTGGGTGACCTAAAATACAACAGAAGAATAATACAAATATGTATCACATAAATAAAAATGTCTGTTTCCAGGTAAAACAGAAAAAGTAACATTTCACTATTACCCACTGGAGTAACACAAAACAGTCAAGATATTGAAAGACACAAACAGGAATTGTGCAGTTGTAAAATATTACATATGCATGCACAGCAAGGCTGGATGCAAAACAAGGAGAGTAACAATAGTAACATATCCTTGTTTGTGCCAAAACAGTAATGCAACTTTGATCCCTCACCCCCAAAAGAACAGGAAAATGACTAATTTTGCTAGCAATCAGTGGAATGCTAAAAGTGCTATCAAATGAACTGCCATAAAACATGCCTACAGATTTTACAGAGAACATTCCATTTTAAGCTATTGCCAATCAAGTATACCTGTGAAATACCGACATACATATCCATGCCAACAATACACTTCAAAGCAATGGGCAGTGATAAAAGTAGCATTTGCTATATATATATATATATATATATATATATATATATATATATATATATATATTTTTTTTTTTAAACAGATTTTTCTTAATGACATTTCAGCATATGCGGTATATAGCTGAAAAATGCAAGCATACCTTCTCAAGGTCAGTAGTCTTCTGAAAAGTAATAGCCTCTTCTGTGTTATTCACATAAACAAGTCTCTTCATCTTCAGGTTCTCTAGCTACATGGTTGCCTTTTTATGGTGTAGATTCAGGGCTGCGAGCATGGTAAAGATGCAAAAGAGGTGTGAACTCAATTAGAATTGCTGAATCCCAAATACTTTGCTCCATGTTTCAGATGTAAACATAGTGCAGCCAGTCCCTCAGTGATGTTCATCGTGCATACAGCTGCAGTCATAACAGATGGGTTCTCCTGCCGTTAGGCAGGTCCTCGGTCGGCCGAATTCCAAAGTCTAGGTCCGGCGTCGGTTGTCGTCGCTTCTTCCCTGACGTCAGTGCGACAGGGGTATAAAAGAACCAGCTGACGCCATTTTCTCCAATCTTTCTTGCCGCGCGGTGCCCGAAGCAGAAGCAGTTCGCAAGTGCCGGTCGGCCAGCTCCAGAAATTACGAAAATTTTGCAACCGAAGTCTTCTTGAAAGCTAAGTACCCTGTTGGGGAAACTTTTCTTGCCTCAGACCAATGTCAGACAAAGTTAATAATTGTATTTCATGTGGGAAGCAAATGCCACATAAGGATTTCCATTCCCTCTGTATTCCTTGTTTAGGCCCAGACCACGATGTCTCGGTCTGTCGTTTTGTGCTACATTCAACAAACGCACCATTAAGCGTCGGGCGGAGTCCACCCAGCATTATTTTGGCAAAACATTTAACTATATTATGTCATCGGATACTCCGACTCCAGTTTTGTCTAAAAAGCGCAAAGATAAGGACCGACACACGAGGTCCGTGGCCTCTACTGACACCACGCCAAAGCCGACTACATGTGGTCCGGTTCTCAGCGAGGCACCTACGCAGCCCCTGACTACCGACGACACTTCATTGGTGGTGTCTCCTGTGCCCGAGGTCGCAGGCTCCTCGGCCCACACCCCGAGTACAAATACCGAAGCCACTCTTGGCGGTGAATCTCAAAATGTGGACAGGTCTACCTCCTTTCAAGGTGTCTTCAGACCTTCCTCTTCCTTTTCCATCAAGGCTTTCACTAAGTCAGAAGAACAATTCCACAAACCACTTTAACGTTTTAATTCAAATCTCGTTTTCATCCAGAACTTCATCAGAAATAATGAATACCCAACAATCCCCTCCTATATACAACCATCAATTAAAAAAGTATATACGTCAATTGGTTCAATTAAAAGTTGTTAAACAAATCAAAATGAACAACAAGCAAATAAAATGTGGAATTAACATTCAAAATGAATACAAAAAATATCTAAAAGAACCATGGTTAAAATACTCTCATTATATTCGTGTTTTCCCAACTCAAAGTGCAAAATGCAACCATTAACAAAGCATGGTTTCTTTTACCAAAGCAAAAGTACATTTAGTTATGTTGTAGGATTTATAAATGAATAAATACATAGCAAAAGGATCTCCACCTTTATCTCCAATTTTATAGTTTAGCTGCTCTCAATTTAAGTATTGGTGCCAGGGAGACCATGTCATTAAGACCTGGGAGCTTAGTTGACTCTAACACAATTTGCCAAAAAAGCTCCCTGTATTCAACTCATACCCACATACCACCCCTAGGATCACTCTCTACCACTTCCAAAACAAAAAATTGGAATTTAGCCCTAGTACAATGGCAAGAATGTTTATAAAGTGCATTACTATCTTTCTTTGTTCTGATCTCATATAGGTGCTCATAAATTCGTTGTTTGAGCTTTCTTTCACTCTTTACTATATAAAATGAGCCACAAGCCATGCACACTGCTAAATAAATAATACCATTCATGTTGCAATTGACAAAGGAATTTAAATACAGTCTCTTGTGCCTTGCACTCAGAAAGTAACTCTCTCCAACCAATGGGTTTGAACAATATTTACATGCACCACATTTAAATAAACCTTTCTTATTAGAGGACTTTTTGGACTTTAAACCCATATAACCATTTTCCAAATGTTTTTTTATTGTTCTTCCTTTTCTATAAACAAATTTCAATTTATCAGAAAAAATGTTGTTTAAATCCGAGATTTTTGAAAAATTCTCCCATTCCCTATCCATAATTTTTCTGATAAGGGCTGATTGTCCATCAAAAGTGGTTACCATACTGTTGGTGTAAGTGTCTAGAACTTGAGGCTTACTAGATGAACCCAATTGCGTACAACTAGTACCCAGAATCGGAGCAAATCTAGAATTCCTGCCCAAACACACTTCTTTGTAAACTTCATCAATAAGGTCATTAGGGTAACCCCTATTCAAAAACTGAACTCTTAACCACTCACCCTCTTTAAAAAACTGTTCATCTTCGGAGGACATTCTACTGATTCTTACCAACTGTCCTTTGAGCACCGCTCTTTTTTGAGAAAAGGGTGGGAGCTTATAAAATGGAGGTAGGAATTCGAGAAGGTTTCTTTCCTAAATATTTTTGAAACAAAATGTTTGTCTTTTTTAGTAATAGTAATATCTAAGCAGTTCAAGGTATCATTGTCAAACTTATAGGTAAAATCCAAAAAGATTGTAGTACCACAAAGGTAGTTGACCATGTCAACAAAAGAAGCTTCATCTCCTCTCCATAGAAAACAAAGGTCGTCTAGGAACCTACCATAAAGAAACCATTTCTCCTTGTAGATAGAATTCAGCAAGAAATTGTTCTCCCAATATGCCATGATGATATTTGCATATGTGGGAGCACAAGGGGCCCCCATTGCTACACCTCTCACCTGTTTGTAATATTCACCAGCAAAAAAAATAAAGTTGTATTTTAATAGAATTTCCATGAGGACCAACACTGTTCTAAATTCATTATTAGTGAGCCCATTATAGCCATAATGATAACTATATGTTAAGCCCTAGTAATCACTATGGCATTCTGTGCAATCCTACTGTGCTCTGAAGTAAACAGGTTTGCTCTCCATGTTGCTTTACATGGTTTCCTGGCTTGTCAGCCATGAAACTGCACTTGCTTATGTTTAAATGTGGTGCACGGGGTGAATATGTAATTAGCACTGCTGCTCACTGCGCATCATCACATACACACAGACATTCCATGTAGGCTTTGTGCAAAGCCTACACAGAGTTTACTGAATCCCATGGTTTATCTACTTCATATAAAAATATCTCCTTTTCCAATTCCTTGTTCTGTTTTTTATTGTTTACTTTCCATGTTTTTAACTACCTTCTTTTTTCTTCAAACACTTCTTGCACATATTAAACTATGCTATTCCTAATCTTTTCTGAGTTGATTTCTCATTTTGCATTTTTTTCTCCCTTTATACTATCTTCCTTTACTAATCTACTTAAGTAACTCAATATGACTTATTTTTTTCCTTTTAAAAATGTCTTTGCTTATATAATAATTATTTTATTTTTCTTGATTCCTTTCATATAATTATTTTTCTTTATTAAATACTTTCTGTCATTGTGTACTAAATCTTCTAATGCATCACTATGTTCCTTTTTATTTCTCTACTTTTCTCACATCGTATTGCCGCTGTACAGAACATTTTATTTATATTTTTCCCTAAATAGCATCCACTATTTAGACCAATTTTTATAAAATATTCTCATAGTAATTTACTCTTTTCATAACTGTATTACTAATCTCTTTCCTCCTTCATTCTTTGCTGTCTCATTTGTCCGTGTTTTTCCTTTGCCTGTTTTTTTTTTATATATATTCCTTGTTTACCTTTATCTCTTGCCATATTGCAAGATGACCAGAAAATCCTGATTCAATTACCTCCCCTTCTCCTATAACTAAGCCTTATGATACTATTAGTCTATTTTAGTTCTATACATACCTTTTTTGTGAGTCCATTAATTGTTGGCCCTAAGTTTAACATACTACATCTTACTTCCAACATTTTTCTTATATCATTTCTTGTTTTTTTACTCTTGTCTCTTAAATCATAATTAAAGTTTCCTGCTATAATATTCACATTTATCACTACATAGTCTAAAATCTGAAGAAGTAATCTTTCCCTTTCTTTACAATTAGGGTAAACATATAATGTTATAATTCTAAGTATTTATTTCCCATTTTAAATCTACAGTTGGTCATCTTCACATTTTCGCTAAAGTTACATCTAATGTCTTTACTATAATTCTGCAGAATAAGGCTATGTCATTGAAGTGACTGTCAAATCTCTATTCATCAAATGTAAGCAATTGAAAGCTAAATCCGTCAAATGTTCTTTTATGTGGATTTTTTCCCAGGGAAAAAATTGTTGGCCATCATTGGGAATTTTCCCTTTTCCCCACTGTAGTGAGATCTCAAAGTTGGTATATTTAGTTGGTGGGCACAGCCCCCCATCTGGGTGGGTTTTAAATAATGTGTTTTTTTGTGATGGTTGGTAGGTTGGCCCATTATTTCTTTCCCTTGGAAAAAAAATAATGTAAATGAACATTCAATGGATTTAGCTTTTGATGGATTAAGTTCGATGAATAAGGATGCAACAGTTAGTTATTTTAACAAAGTGATCTAGACCCATTCCCAAATA
Source organism: Protopterus annectens (assembly GCF_019279795.1). Taxonomy (NCBI): domain Eukaryota; kingdom Metazoa; phylum Chordata; order Ceratodontiformes; family Protopteridae; genus Protopterus; species Protopterus annectens. The sequence continues at coordinate 798,617,532 of NC_056750.1, forward strand.
TCTGTCATTTCCCTAATTCCAGATTGTTTCCTCCTCATAGTTTCCATAGTTACTCTGTTTATAATATTTCTCTATTTGTTAAAAATATTATGTCCTCTAATATAATTACACCTACATCACATGTATTACCCCACTCCAAAGTCGTTATTCTACTCATTATGTTCTTAGTACTATTCACATTTGCTGAAAGCATGCTAATATTTTCAGTTTCCCTCAGATTCCTGATTTCATAAGTTGATAGCTAATTTCTAGGCTAACCTCCTTAATGGGCCACTCTAAGCCTAGCCAATTCCCCTACAAAAGGTAAGATTCAAACACTGTACCTTGTGTCTGTGAGTCAAACACGTTAACTGTTATAACAACCACCAACCATTAGCTGTGTATTTTTGTTTTATCTATTTCCTTTCTTTTTTCTTTTGTATTTGTCCCTTTACATTTTCTTTTTCTTTATTTTATCTGTTACCAAGAGAATTCTTTTTTTTATTTTGCTATCTCCCAATTTATGTCTTATGGCAGAACCTTCTTCTATGTCCTCTTTATTTTTTTACCAAATTTTATTTCTATTACTTCTAAAATTTCTTCTCTTTGTTAATTTCTTTCTTTCTTTTTTATTTTTCCTTACAGATATTTTTCATTTTTACAATCCATCCATATATGTCCAATTTTGTTAAATGTAGAACATTTCAATTCACATTTTTGCATCATGTCACATTTCCTACAAATATAACATTTTCTTTTATCACAGTTACTTATCAAATGTCATTCTTTTCCACAAAAAATATTTTGGGTTGTCTCCAGTATTTTGCAACCCCCCCCCCTCTGTTCCCATCCACATTTATCATGCTTGGTACATCTGTAATTTTTTCTCTTTCTATTTTTAGCACAATATTACAGTCCCATCTGCCAGCCCACAAACCTCATTTATCATAAATGTTTGCAATGTCCAGTACTTTTTTACATAAAGTTTTCAAATGTCCTTTAAAAGTCTCCCTCTCTACCTCTATTTGAAAATCTACATGGATTTTCTTGTTTCCCTTTTAAATTCACTTATCACTTAAATATTCCATGGGTTACAGTCTTCCTATTTTTCATATTCTCCAAGAAAATGTAATGTCTCAGAATGTCTCTTTGTTAGTAAGAATAAATGCTTTTACACCCAAAGGAGTGATTAAATTGTCCCATACCTGTCCATTTATTTGGCCTTCTCTTACTTTCTCTTCATATGTTTTCTTTTTCATCTCACCGTTATTCTTCAGAATTGCATCTGTATCCTTTTTTTCTGTTTTCTCCATAATGTTCCCATAGGAAATGTCTCCTTCATTTTCTGACTGACTCTACATCACCATTTCTTTAGGTAAATCATCCTGCAACCCCCCTGATTTGGGAGTTGTAATTTTACATCCATCATTTTCTTACTCATTTTTGTCAAACAGATTTCTTTAAAATATTTCTCCTCCATTTCTCTCACCACTCCTTTATATCTCCTCCTCTCTCTCCATCTGCCTCCTGTTTCTCCAGTTTGTCTCTGTGTCTGGAATGGAATAAGGAAATGCTCATGCAAAATGGGTCCCATTCTCAACAACAACGAATAGAGTAAATACCCTGATGCCTTGGGTAAATTTGTCCTAGTAGTACAAATACGACCTCAAGTGTCCAGCCACTAGCCTAACGGGATTATATACATGATCCATTATCCAAATTCAGACAGAAAAAACTTTCCATAACACTACCACTACCACTGTTCAGTAAAGTATAAGGAACATGTAGGGTTGGGGGCTGGAACAGGATTAGGTAAGTATGCATTAGTAAGAATGCATGGGGGTGGGACTTTGCCTTTGCATTAACAATGACATTCAAATTGTATTAACTTGTCCAAGTACATTTATGCCTTTATAGTAAATACACCTTCCTTTTCAGGGTACAGTTCCTCTGAGGAGACTGCATAAAGCTTCTTTTCTGCCCCAGACTGCTTCGCCTACATTTTTTAACGTTTGTCTAGGATTGTATCTGGAAATGTTGCTTATCCATTTCTGTTTGCAACAAACTTTATTTGTAGTCAGTTAACATTGTGTAATCCATTCAGACTTCAGGGAATCCTCTAAGTAGTATAACTCCTAATCTTTCCTCTTAACTCAATCCCTCCAATACAGCTATTTTGAGTCTGTATCTTTAACTTCCAGTGAGTGTGGCTTGAGCATTTTAAAAAATGAAGTTATCATCTTACAGTTCTAATAAGTCTCATTGGGAGAGGTCAAACATCAATATAATTGTGTTGGCCATCATTCATGTTTCAAGATAAAATATTCTGATACATAGTATGTAGCATGGTTTGGGGATTATTAATGCAAATATGAACACGCAATATTTGATGACTAGAACAGCAGTAGAAGGTAACTGCAGAAACAGCTGGAGGTGCACTCACCTGTAATGTTAACCAGAGCTTTAATCTCATTCGATGAAACAAGCAAGTTTCTTTTGCTTCAGTAGTCTCAAAACAAGCAGCTGTCCCTCCTCCTGACAGATCAGTGAATTCTGGCAAATATTGTCCAATCTGACCAT